>NC_089511.1:8234293-8271793 GCF_036850995.1 Saccopteryx leptura
TCACGCCCGCGAGACGCTCGAAGAAAAGGATGGGAAAATTAATGACTACAATGAAATATTTGCATTTTTTTTTTCCAGGGCTGGAAAAAACAATGAACAAGAGATGTGACAACCTCAATTATTTGGTGCTGCTAAGAGCTCGGAGACAGCTCCTGCTGGAGCGAGCTGTTGGGAAGCCCGGGGGGTGTCAGGCTGGCTGGAAAAATGGCAGGTGACAAGGACAACATTTTTTTTTTTTTTTTTAAATGCTACACAGGGCCCACAGAAGCTCAGCTAAAAAGACAAATTGCAGGAGCGGTTTCTTAACGGAGGGGGAAATTTGTCAGCGTTCAAGCCTTGTTCCTTTACAAAGGTTGGACCAGGGGATGAAAATTAGCCGGGCAGCAGACAAAGGAATGCTGTCTGATATCTGCCAATCGATGCAACTGCCAATGGCCGGGTCTTCTTTGTTTAGCGCGGTTCGAGGGCTCCCGATGAAGGCTGCGCACGGACTGGATGGGACTGCACACTTCCTGCCCACTGGGATCTCATTTGGAAGGGACCCCAGTCTGCTGGAGACCTAATTTGGCTTTTTCCAAAGCCAGCTCCCGCCAGTTTCCTGGGCAAATTTCCCTCCTGAAGTTGCCCAAACAAATGGATTTATCATCCAACATGATGACAGCACAGAGGCTCCGTGAGCCAGAATGCAGGCATAAAATAGAATAAATACCTTAGGATGGGGAAGATGGCAAACGCCTCTCCCCGTTGAGGTCCTTGCCAGAGACGCCCTGGCCGCTGAAAATGGCAGCGTTGGGGTTTTGAAAGATTAATTTTTTAAATGCAAAGCAAATTTCATTATATGAAGTCCTCCCATAATTTTAATTTCACAATGTATTTGTCTGATGTTTTAAAATGGAATAAACAAGTCAATTTACAATCCAATCAGCCATTTGAAATTTTGTCTGTTGCCGTTGTACCAAGTTACAATGGACAATGCGAGGAAGTCCGGGATACACTAGCCACATAGAACCGTGTGGAACTACCGCTTTGTTGACCACCTACTATGTGCAAGACCCCGTGTGAAGAGCTTTGCCTATATCACATCTGTTATATTAGCTGCAACCCTACAAGGTAGACATTGGTATCCTCGTTAGACAGATGAAGAAACTGGGGTTCAGAAAGGTTCAGTGTCTTACCCAAAGGGACACAGCTATTATGTGGCAAAGACAAAATCCAAACGTAGATCTGGTTGGCTCTAGCGCTCAGGGAACTTCCACTCCTTTTCCTTTGGTAGTCACCACCGCGCAGATTCTGGATAGGTCAGTCAAGTTCATTCATTCCTCTCAGGGCCGGTGCCCACATCACAAGGATGGATGACTCATCGTCCTCTGTCCCCCTCACGGCCCTCCTCTCAACCCCCAGCCATTCTCGGATTGAAATGAACATCTTCTCCATTACTGGCCCCCAGACGCGCCCCATGCCTTGCCCCCAATCCATTAGTGAGATGGAACTTTCTATAGACGTACGAGAAAGAAATCAGCCCGCATGTTTGGAGGGCTCTGGCTCTTCAAATCAAAATGTCCCCAGCCTGGGCGTCTCAAGGCAACAGTCACATCCCTTTATGTCTTAAAGGGATTTGAGCCCTAACTTTTCTATTTTCTGTTTGAATTGTACAGGGAAGGTGAGTCGAGGATCAGACATTCCTTTCTCCATCAAACAGGTGCTGAAAGGAGGTTTCCTCGCTTCTTGCTCAAGGTGGACTGGGAAGCACAGATTCGGGACAAGTCCTGGGAGAAGTCTGAGGATGTTCCGCCTGGATTTTTGTGTTTTTTAAATGACTCGGATCACAGTGTGAGTTTAAAGACTTAGCCGTAGCCTCCTTTCCCCTTTTGTATCAAAACTCAAATGTTTACCCACAGTTGGCCCAGGTTAGGCTGTTAAAAAAAAATGCACTGTTGGTCAGTCATGGGGCGGACAATAAATCTGGGTGTTTTTTGACCTTCATTCCGCAACTTGACTTCAATATCCGCTAACTCCCTTTTTATAAAACAAATTGCATCAATCACGCTCACATTTAACCTAGTGCGGCTTCAATTGTTTTTGTTCCCTTTCGTGAGTTCCTTCCCCAGATTAAATGCTGTTGTCCTGAACGAACTGCTCTAGGCTGAAGTGGGAAGGGGTGATGTGATTAGTATGGATTCTGGAATCGGGTAAGTACTATATCAGTGTCCTCTCCAGAAAAAGAGGTGACGTGTCATGGGATATTAAGAATGGCCATTTAATGTAAAAACTCAGATAATACATGAGTTAAATGGAGAAAATGAGAGAAAGCTTTTAAGCGCGCTCCCAAGACGGATCGCAGGGTAATACTATTGTGCTGCGGAAGCGGCTCCGATCGGCACCGTCGGGAGGCCATTACAGAAGCGAGGTGTAACATCGTTAGGGCAAAAAGCATTTCAGGGCTGCGGCGAGCGGGTGGCAACACATAATGAATTATCAATAGCAAATTGGTGATGCAGTTACAGTACAATACGGACCAAAGGCTTCCTGTTCCGTAATTTTAGTCTGCCACTCTGACAGATGGCGTGAGGAGGAACCCCCATTTCCTGTGAGCAGCGGGAGCTGGGGCGGGGGGACGTGAGCATCACTAGAGAACATTTTATATGAAGTATCCTGTGACCCATGGATTCAACAATCTCCTCTCCCCCCCCCCCCCCACATACACTCCACGATTCACCTGAAAGGCACCTGTTTCTAAGCATCACACGCTGAAGGAGCAGAGCCACAGGACTCCCCTCCAGTTCCGGGAGAGCTGCAGCCACTGGTTAGCTGATCTGATTTTTTTAAATATAGCATGAAAATATTTAGTTCGAGGACTGAGGGTTTTTTGGCACCTCCTTAAACTTTGCTCCTGAGATGAGTGTCTCAGTCACCTCCACCCGGGTCCAGTCCTACCTATTGCCGTCACCCCGCAGAGCAGGCAACATTGTCCCCACTTGGCAGCCCGGGAAGCCGATATTCAGAGAATTCATAATTCGGGCTCACAGTTTGTGAACAGTCGAGTTGAGATGCAAGTCCAACTGATCTGTTTCAAATTCCCAGCAACATTCTCCTCTACCATGGTGCGTGCGTGTTTGTGTGTGCGCACACGTGTGTGCGTGTGCGTGTGTAGTTAACTCTTTTCTACCCAGTATTACCCTCCTAATTATAGAGCTCCTTATAGAGTTTCAAAATGCCATTTGCCTCATTGACCAATCCTGGGGCAAGGGAGCTATCTGACTATTGTACTTTGAAAAGCGATTTGGCATTTACCAAGGGGAAATACTCTACCTAAGAACCGAGGTGCCTGTTTGTACTGACACCTGGAAAAGCCCACTTTTTCAAGGCACTCTACAACATTTAAAATATTGTTTTCCTGTGCAGGGACCAAATCCTAGCAGCGATGATTGTCCAGAGATCGGTGCTAGTTGGCCAGGGACAAAAAAGATGTGTTTTCCACGGTAGATCCTGGTGTGCTTATTTAATTGAGGTATAATTAGCATATAACAGATTAGTGCCAGGTGTACATCATAGTTATATATATATTGTGATTTGTATACCTTGTGAAATGATCACCACAATAAGTCTAGTTAATGTCCACCATCTCACATGGTTATAATATTTTTCTTGTAATGAGAACATCTAAGATCTACTTGCTTTGCAACTTTCAAATATACAATACAGCATCCTAACTATCATGCCGTACATTACACCCCCGAGACTTAGGTCTTTTATAACTGTAACTTTGTACCGTTTGACCCCCTTCACCAATTTTACCCCCTCCCCCAACCCACACCCACTGCATGCCTACCCTTTATTTATCCTTTGTATTGATCCACTCATCAGTGGACGGACATCTGGGTTTTCCCCCTTTCTGGCTATCAGAAACCGTGCTTCATAAACACGCACGTGTGACTTTTTGGGTGGAATCTCTAGATCACACGGTCACTCTACATTTGGCAATTTGGAGGAACTGCCGAACTATTTTCCAAAGCAGCTGCATCAATTTACCGTCCAAACCACAGTCACACCCCATCCTGGTGAACACTTGCTACTATCTGTTTAATACGGGTATGTGTATAGAATTATGTAACTAATGCATTCCTATTGTAAACAGAGTAATCGCTCGGAGCTGAGAGGGAACGTGCTCTCTTCACCATCCTCGCCATCTGGCTTCCCTCCCCACAGGTGGACACAATTTTGGGCATACCCTTCCAGTAACTTCCTGCGTTTTTCTTCAGATTTATGTACAGATAGATATAGCTCCCCTATTTTTGCATAAAGGTGATCATACTACACATACTGTTTGATGATTTTCTTTTCACACTACACATACTGTTTTTTGATTTTTCCTTTCCATTTTACAATGGACCTTGGAGATGTGTTTAATATGCACATAATAAGTGTTCAATCATCTAGGGCAGTGGTCTTCAACCTTTTTCGGGCCACGGACTGGTTAAATGTCAGAAAATATTTTCACGGACCGGCCTTTAGGGTGGGACGGATAAATGTATCACGTGACCGAGACAAGTGTCAAGAGCGAGTCTTAGACGGATATAACAGAGAGAATCTGGACATTTTTAAAAAATAAAACATTGTTCAGACTTAAATATAAATAAAACGGAAATAATGTAAGTTATTTATTCTTTCTCTGTGGACCGGTACCAAATGGCCCACGGACTAGTACCAGTCCATGGGCCGGGGGTTGGGGACCACTGATCTAGGGTTTTCATCAATGCCCTTTTATTTCTCTCCCACAACATAAAGCCCAGATATTCTCAACAGAGCCTGCTGGCTAACTTGATACTTCAGCAAGTTGTCCAGAAGCCTGCAGTCCCCTTCACGCACTCCTTTCGACTCTGGCTAGGGTACCATGTTCTTAAAGCTTAGTAATAGCTATAGAGTCCATCTGACCGAGAACAAATCAAAACTCTGCTGTTCACAAGTTTGGTGGCCCTGACCGAGGCTCAGTCTCAGTTTCTTCATTTGTAAACGGTACTTAAAAATAGTGTTTACCTCCTAGAGCTGTTGTTGGGATTAAATGAGATACCAAAAGCCAGGCATTCGGCCGTGTCTGGTACCAATAATGGCTCCACACTGTGAGCCACGTACACAGTCTAGAGACAGCGGCTGGCAGAGAAGCCGGGGTCTTTAGTGTAATTCCCTCTGCTGTTAGGCCGTCTGGCCACGAAATCAGTTCCATGTGTCTTCATCGGGAGCTCCCGGCCGGGGGAATTAGGACCTCCGCCCTGGGGAGTGGGTAGGGCCACACCCTTAAGCCTTACTCTTTTGATTGAAATAAAATTGCAAAATGAACGGTAATCACAATAGCAGATCATTATCCATCGTGTCCACGCTGGACCACTGTGAAGGATATTGATATAGCCACAGAAATGAGCTCGGGTCCAGAGGCCAAGCTCCTGAAAGAAGCCAGGCTGGGGGAGATTGCGGGATGCCATCACAGTGGAAATCATCACCGCTGCCCTCAGGGTCCTGCATGTTCTGATGGGCTGCTACCATTACTGCCCCAGAGAGAAAGGGAGGCTGGTCCGGACACATTCGCTGATGAAAAACGTGGTCCCTCGGTTCTCCTGTTGTTCATCTGCTCTCGTCTCTGGGATTTAACCAGACCTCACTTATTTTATTTTGGGCAGATGTGTATGTGAACGGTGATTATTGGGCCCGGTAAAAGTGATAAATAATTTTTTATTTATTTTTTTGCATTGTATACCATGAATGAGACTTTTATTTAGACTTTAGTTCTGGAAGCTTAATGCTAGGTTCTTTTTAAACACTCCATTGATATGCTAAAGACTCTGAAGCATTTAATGAGCCATTAGTTTAAAACTGGACGGGTCAACTTGGGAGATTATGGATCTACTGGTTGTTCATGGGCAAGAATTAGTTGACAAATACCAGCCATGACAATATGGCTTAGTGGAAAGAGAGAAGAAGCTACACTCAGCTCTGGCTGGTGGACCCCGTCCCCTGGGACTGCTCTGAATGTCCCACCCTTGCACCTCTGAGACAAGAACCTTCTCACAACCAGGGTTCTGGGCTTCTTCTCAAAGCGCTTTCCTTCTCAGGGAAGGATCCGCTCAGCTTGCCAGCGCAAACCCTTTAGAGAGCCCACGAGGAGCTGTGAGCTCTCGTGATTTGTAGATTCTTTTCATCCCTCTTTCAAAATGGAAGTCAGTCTTGTTTGTTATTGCCTGAATTAAAATTTGCCCTCATTTACTTTATGGGTTGTCATACATTAATAATCAAAACCTCTTTCCTGCAGCTTAAAAAAAAAGGCCAAGAGGAGAGAAGGAACTCAATGGCAAGATCAAGTTCCAACTGTTATATTTATTCACTTGCTGTGAGATAATCAGGCGATCCCTTCCACAGGATGGAGAAGGCGTGTGTCTGAAGAAGGGGAAAGAAAGAGAGTTGAATTGTATAAATCTCATCCCACTTCTTAGGCAGCTGATAGAAAGAGAAAGCAATCCTCTCTCTCGGTCAGGATAGGCTAGGTTATGCTGCAGTAACAACCACGGAATCTCTACAGAAGGCGATTTCATACCAATGCTACACATCTAACTCATGCCAGCAGGGGGCTCTGCTCGTTGTATTCATGCAGAGACCCAGCTACTACGGTGATCTGATCGCACTAGTGAGAAAGGAACACGAGAAGCAGGAAGTGTACCGGCTCTTACATTTTTTGCCCAGATGTTGCTTCTGTTCACATTTCACTGGCCAAGGCAAGTCACATGGCCATACTAACTTCAAAGGAAGCAAGCAAATGTAGTCCCCTCTTGTTTAGGGAAGGAGAGTCGGAAATATTTGTTGGAGGGCAGAAATGACTATCACAGATCTCGAATCTACAGGGAACAACATAAAAGAGTCTGATTCCTCCATGCAATGGGAAGCCTGAATCCAGGAGAAGGGACCATGGATGTCGGGCCAAGCCTCCTGAGCGTAACTGCATGCAATTCTTTCCTGTGTCAATCCTCAGGTTCTCTCCTCTTTCTACCAGTGTTTTATTCTCTCACTCCGTCTATTCCAGAGTGTGCAGCACGCTTGTCAGCTTGGTGGTTCACTCAGCTGTGGGTTGGGATGGGGAAGGGAGAGGGGATTTGACTCTGGCCAAGTTGAAGTGTCTTTTACTTTCGAAAGAACAGTTTGAACACCCCAGGGCTCTTCACTTCCTCCGGCCTTCTGATGGTTAAAACCCCAGACTCCCAAATACATCTCTATCAAATGCCTGGTATTGCAACTATATAAAGAACTATGCAAACTCAAAATTAAATAGACAAACAACTCAATATTTTTTAAGGAGGAAAGATGTGAACAGATGTTTTACAAAGAAAATGGGAATTGATGAATGCCCAGAGACACAAGAAAAAAAGTGTTCAACATTGTTAGTCATCAGGAAAATGCAAATTAAAACCACATTGAGCTACTGCTACCTACCTACCAGATTGGCTAAAACTAAAAAGACTGACAACACTAAGTGTTGACAAGGATGTGGAACAACCTCGCAAACATTATGGGTGGCAATGTGAAATAGTATTATATAATCACTTTGGGGAAAGTGAAGTCATTTTTTAAAAATAAAACTGAACATACAGCAATCTTATGAACCACCACTCCAGCCCTAGGTATTTACCCAATAGAAACACAAGCATCTGTACATCAAAAGACTTGTGAAAAAAGACAGGAAGCCATTTGTCTATTATAAACCATCATAGGCAATTAATTCATAAGAGTCCCAAGTCTGGAAACAGCCTAGGTGTTCAGAAACAGGACAATGGATAAACAAACTAAGGTATAGTCATATAATGAGGGTCAGCACTACAGGGAAAAAAACCTGTTTATACATATAACAACAAGGATGCATCTCAAAAGCAACAATGCCATACACTAATGTAAGAATCCATTTTTTTTTTTTTGGAAGTTCTGGAACAGACTAAATTAATTTGCAGTGGAAATAAATTGGAGGAGTTACTTGCTTCCATGGAGTAGAGGCAAGAATTTGGTCAGAAGAGGCAGGTGAGAACTTTAACAAGAGATGGTGAAGTGATAGATCTTGATAGGGGTGAGCATTACAAAGGTAGAGGCATTGGCCAAAACTCATGCGCTGGCATGCTTAAAATATATGTATATCATGAGTGGAAATTTTTCTTTAAAAAAATTATTTTCAACAAATCTGGAACCCTAGTGAATGACATGGAAGCTGATATATTTAGGGATAAAGTGTCCTGATGTCTGCAACTTTCTTTAAAATGCACACACATAAAAATAAACAAAATGGGTTGATGGGTAGATAAAGGATGGATATGTGATAAAGCAAGTGCAGCAAAATATGAGTTATAGAGTCCAGGTGGCGGGAGGCGGCTCTTTGCACATCACTCCCTGAGGCCTTGTGCACGGCTGGAAGAAAGAAATCCCCACCAGCTTCGGAGCCCAACCCTGCCGGGTGCGAGGCCCGGCTCCATCCCTTACTCGCTGTGTGAGGCCCGGCTCCATCCCTTACTCGCTGTGTGAGGCCCGCCCATCCCTTACTCACTGTGCGAGGCCCGGCTCCATCCCTTACTCGCTGTGCGAGGCCCGGCTCCACCCCTTACTCGCTGTGCGAGGCCTGCCCATCCTTACTCGCTGTGTGAGGCCCGGCTCCACCCCTTACTCGCTGTGTGAGGCCCGGCTCCATCCCCTACTCGCTGTGCGAGGCCCGGCTCCATCCCTTACTCGCTGTGCGAGGCCCGGCTCCATCCCTTACTCGCTGTGCGAGGCCCGAGCATCCCTTACTCGCTGTGCGAGGCCCGGCTCCATCCCTTACTCGCTGTGCGAGGCCCGAGCATCCCTTACTCGCTGTGCGAGGCCCGGCTCCATCCCTTACTCGCTGTGCGAGGCCCGCCCATCCCTTACTCGCTGTGCGAGGCCCGACCATCCCTTACTCGCTGTGTGAGGCCCGACCATCCCTTACTCGCTGTGTGAGGCCGGGCTCCATCCCTTACTCGCTGTGTGAGGCCCGCCCATCCCTTACTCGCTGTGTGAGGCCCGGCTCCATCGCTTACTCGCTGTGTGAGGCCCGGCTCCATCCCTTACTCGCTGTGTGAGGCCCGACCATCCCTTACTCGCTGTGCGAGGCCCGGCTCCATCCCTTACTCGCTGTGTGAGGCCCGACCATCCCTTACTCGCTGTGCGAGGCCCGGCTCCATCCCTTACTCGCTGTGTGAGGCCCGCCCATCCCTTACTCGCTGTGCGAGGCCCGGCTCCATCCCTTACTCGCTGTGCGAGGCCCGACCATCCCTTACTCGCTGTGCGAGGCCCGGCTCCATCGCTTACTCGCTGTGTGAGGCCGGCTCCACCCCTTACTCGCTGTGCGAGGCCCGACCATCCCTTACTCGCTGTGCGAGGCCCGGCTCCATCGCTTACTCGCTGTGTGAGGCCGGCTCCACCCCTTACTCGCTGTGCGAGGCCCGGCTCCATCCCTTACTCGCTGTGCGAGGCCCGGCTCCATCCCTTACTCGCTGTGCGAGGCCCGGCTCCATCCCTTACTCGCTGTGCGAGGCCCGGCTCCATCCCCTACTCGCTGTGTGAGGCCCGCCCATCCCTTACTCGCTGTGTGAGGCCCGGCTCCATCGCTTACTCGCTGTGTGAGGCCCGGCTCCATCCCTTACTCGCTGTGTGAGGCCCGACCATCCCTTACTCGCTGTGCGAGGCCCGGCTCCATCCCTTACTCGCTGTGTGAGGCCCGACCATCCCTTACTCGCTGTGCGAGGCCCGGCTCCATCCCTTACTCGCTGTGTGAGGCCCGCCCATCCCTTACTCGCTGTGCGAGGCCCGGCTCCATCCCTTACTCGCTGTGCGAGGCCCGGCTCCATCCCTTACTCGCTGTGCGAGGCCCGGCTCCATCGCTTACTCGCTGTGTGAGGCCGGCTCCACCCCTTGCTCGCTGTGCGAGGCCCGGCTCCATCCCTTACTCGCTGTGCGAGGCCCGGCTCCATCCCTTACTCGCTGTGTGAGGCCCGGCTCCATCCCCTACTCGCTGTGTGAGGCCCGGCTCCATCCCCTACTCGCTGTGTGAGGCCCGGCTCCATCCCTTACTCGCTGTGTGAGGCCCGGCTCCATCCCTTACTCGCTGTGCGAGGCCGGCTCCATCCCTTACTCGCTGTGTGAGGCCCGCCCATCCCTTACTCGCTGTGTGAGGCTCGCCCATCCCTTACTCGCTGTGTGAGGCCCGGCTCCATCCCTTACTCGCTGTGCGAGGCCCGGCTCCATCCCTTACTCGCTGTGCGAGGCCCGGCTCCATCCCCTACTCGCTGTGTGAGGCCCGCCCATCCCTTACTCGCTGTGCGAGGCCCGGCTCCATCCCTTACTCGCTGTGTGAGGCCCGACCATCCCTTACTCGCTGTGCGAGGCCTGGCTCCATCCCTTACTCGCTGTGTGAGGCCCGCCCATCCCTTACTCGCTGTGCGAGGCCCGGCTCCATCCCCTACTCGCTGTGTGAGGCCCGCCCATCCCCTACTCGCTGTGCGAGGCCCGGCTCCATCCCCTACTCGCTGTGTGAGGCCCGCCCATCCCTTACTCGCTGTGCGAGGCCCGGCTCCATCCCTTACTCGCTGTGTGAGGCCCGACCATCCCTTACTCGCTGTGCGAGGCCCGGCTCCATCCCCTACTCGCTGTGTGAGGCCCGCCCATCCCTTACTCGCTGTGCGAGGCCCGGCTCCATCCCTTACTCGCTGTGTGAGGCCCGACCATCCCTTACTCGCTGTGCGAGGCCCGGCTCCATCCCTTACTCGCTGTGTGAGGCCCGCCCATCCCTTACTCGCTGTGCGAGGCCCGGCTCCATCCCTTACTCGCTGTGCGAGGCCCGGCTCCATCCCTTACTCGCTGTGCGAGGCCCGGCTCCATCGCTTACTCGCTGTGTGAGGCCGGCTCCACCCCTTACTCGCTGTGCGAGGCCCGGCTCCATCCCTTACTCGCTGTGCGAGGCCCGGCTCCATCCCCTACTCGCTGTGCGAGGCCCGGCTCCATCCCCTACTCGCTGTGCGAGGCCCGGCTCCATCCCCTACTCGCTGTGCGAGGCCCGGCTCCATCCCTTACTCGCTGTGTGAGGCCCGGCTCCATCCCTTACTCGCTGTGCGAGGCCCGGCTCCATCCCTTACTTGCTGTGTGAGGCCCGACCATCCCTTACTCGCTGTGTGAGGCCCGCCCATCCCTTACTCGCTGTGTGAGGCCGGCTCCATCCCTTACTCGCTGTGTGAGGCCCGGCTCCATCCCTTACTCGCTGTGTGAGGCCCGGCTCCACCCCTTACTCGCTGTGTGAGGCCCGACCATCCCTTACTCGCTGTGTGAGGCCCGCCCATCCCTTACTCGCTGTGCGAGGCCGGCTCCATCCCTTACTCGCTGTGCGAGGCCCGCCCATCCCTTACTCGCTGTGTGAGGCCCGGCTCCATCCCTTACTCGCTGTGTGAGGCCCGACCATCCCTTACTCGCTGTGTGAGGCCCGACCATCCCTTACTCGCTGTGTGAGGCCGGCTCCATCCCTTACTCGCTGTGCGAGGCCCGCCCATCCCTTACTCGCTGTGCGAGGCCCAACCATCCCTTACTCGCTGTGTGAGGCCCGACCATCCCTTACTCGCTGTGTGAGGCCGGCTCCATCCCTTACTCGCTGTGCGAGGCCCGGCTCCATCGCTTACTCGCTGTGCGAGGCCCGCCCATCCCTTACTCGCTGTGCGAGGCCCGGCTCCATCGCTTACTCGCTGTGCGAGGCCCGGCTCCATCGCTTACTCGCTGTGCGAGGCCCGCCCATCCCTTACTCGCTGTGCGAGGCCCGCCCATCCCTTACTCGCTGTGTGAGGCCCGCCCATCCCTTACTCGCTGTGTGAGGCCGGCTCCACCCCTTACTCGCTGTGCGAGGCCCGGCTCCACCCCTTACTCGCTGTGCGAGGCCCGGCTCCACCCCTTACTCGCTGTGCGAGGCCCGGCTCCATCCCTTACTCGCTGTGCGAGGCCCGAGCATCCCTTACTCGCTGTGTGAGGCCCGGCTCCATCCCTTACTCGCTGTGTGAGGCCCGCCCATCCCTTACTCGCTGTGTGAGGCCCGGCTCCATCCCTTACTCGCTGTGTGGCCTTGGCGAGTTCCTTAACACATGTGGTCCTCGATGTTCTGGACTGTTCCCACCGCGTAGGGAGGTGGTGAGCATCAGAGTTGATCTAGCTTATAAAAACCCTTATTATCTCCTAATAATTGCCCAGGTCATCTCTGATATTACTTTTTTTTTTTTTTTTTGTATTTTTTCGAAGCTGGAAACGGAGAGAGACAGTCAGACAGACTCCCGCATGCGCCCGACCAGGATCCACCCGGCACGCCCACCAGGGGGCGATGCTCTGCCCACCAGGGGGCGATGCTCTGCCCCTCCGGGGCGTCGCTCTGTCTCGACCAGAGCCACTCTAGTGCCTGAGGCAGAGGCCAAGGAGCCATCCCCAGCGCCCGGGCCATCTTTGCTCCAATGGAGCCTTGGCTGCGGGAGGGGAAGAGAGAGACAGAGAGGAAGGAGAGGGGGAGGGGTGGAGAAGCAGATGGACGCTTCTCCTGTATGCCCTGGCCGGAAATCGAACCCGGGACCCCTGCACGCCAAGCCGACGCTCTACCGCTGAGCCAACCGGCCAGGGCCTGATATTACTATTTTTTATATTTTATTTATTGAGTTTTAGAGAGAGGGGGGAGAGAGAAAGAGAGAGAAAGAGAGGGGGGAGAAGTGGGAAGCATCTACTTGCACTACATGCTTCCCGTATGTGGCTTGACCGGGCAAGCCCAGGGTTTCGAACCTGCGACCTCAGCGTTCCAGGTCAACACTTTATCCACTGCGCCACCACAGGTCAGGCTCAGATATGAATTTAATTGGTATTTATTGGTCCATTCTTTGTCTGATTTTCTGACAATGAATTATTTAAGAACAGCTCTGCCCTTGTCGTTCCAAAGGCCCCGAACCCATAAGATGAACTGGAGCCTCTGTTTACCTAGCAGGGCGCTCAGCACACAGTAGGTCTTCAGGAAGAGTGGGCAGAACAGAACCGATGGGGTTGTGCAGTCACAACGTCATGGAAAACAGCCTCCTAACACCTCTCGCTGCCCGTCAGAGAAGGACTCACAGGGTAGGTTACCTGGGCACAGCCGAGGCAAGGATCAGATCTTCCAACAGGAACTTCCTGGGTGTGAGTGTAGGCATTTGGGTCTTTCTGGAGAAGAGACACTCAAGACTACATTCTCTTGTTCTTTTCCTCTTTGGGGGAAACCTGCACCCCATTCTTTAGATTTCTGATCTCTTACCCCTCACCCACCCGGGGACTTCTGGGGCAGCTAAGGACAGTGCCCATGGCCATAAGAACTACTGCTACATTAAATGCAATCTAATGACTAAACTCTGTCCCAGACCCACATTAGAGGAAGCGTGTCATAACCCTTCTGTCACAACACCCGATGTAAAAGGGGCCCCCCGGTAAAGGAGAGTGTGGCCCAAGCCAGCTTGTCACACTGCCACTTCCTGTGAGCTGTGCTTGGAAGGCCCCGAAGAGGCCAAATCAAATTTCTGTCCCCAACCCACGCCCCAGAGCCTGCAATGCCACTGTAGATTTATTCTTTTGGGTTAAGCATTTTTACCTCGACTCTTTATTTATTTTTTTTAAAAGCATAAACATCCTCAGAAAAGTTGTCATCCATCAGCAGTCCTGAGAATGGGCTAAGTGAGGATGTAAGGCTAAGACTTTAGGGCTGGACAGCCCATATTGTGAGCCTGAGATCTATCATTTAGTAGCTGTGTGACCTTGGGTTAGTGACTGAACCTCTCTGGGCCTCAGCCTGCTCATCTGTAAAATGTGGATGGTAACAGTCCCTACCCTCAGGGTTGCGGTAAGGGTCCAACGCAGGCAAATAAAGCTAATACAGCACCAAGCACAATGCCATAGGAGCTCTCCAGTAGAATTATTAGCGTGCTAATAACGGCGGTGAGAATAATCCCCTGTGGGGGTGGATGTGCCTCGTCGGGAGGAGGAGAGTCCCTTGCGACGACTCTAATGCAGAGTAGGAGGTTGGCAGTGGCCTGTGGGATGTGTGAACAGTGGGCAGAGAGGGGCAGTGTGAGGCCAGGAAGGCCTGCCGGAGTGGGAATCTGCCCTTGAGCTGGGCCTTGAGGATCTGTGTGCGGCCTGGGTGGGTTGACCACACGATGGAAGCTGTGCCAAGAGCAGGTGCCGCGTGAGCCTGGGACAAGCTGTGCACGATACAAGGGTGCCCGTGCCGGGACCAGAGGGGCCGAGGCTGGCCGCACACCCTCACACCCTCGGTCTAAATCCAGGCCCACGGAAATGGGAGAAATGCTGCTCTGGGTGGGTGGGACTCAGCACGGACCCTGAGAGGTCAGCCGAGGGTCGATTTGGGAGAGCGGGGGGGGGGGCAGAGGACCCACAGTAATCACGAGGAACCCCTGCATGGGCCCCAGAGTTCCACAATCAATTTAAATCCCTGGCGGGGCCACATCGCTGTGTGGCTTTGAGCAAATCACTGCACCTCTCTGGGCTTCACTATCTCTTTGTTAAATGGAGAGAATACCTCCTGGCTCATGGGCTCTTTGGGGAGTAAATGAGATCCTGCTCGCTGAGCCCTAGGTATGGGGCTGGGCACAGAATGAGTGTTCCACAGAAGTCTTCTTTTATATTTAATAATAAAATGGTAACCTCTTACAGCCACACGTCAATCGATATGTTATACATTATCAGCACGCTAACCAGACAAGAGACCCAGAGAAACTGAGAAAGAAGACACTGGTGCCCAGTGGCCCAGTGGGGATGGAAGTAGGGCCCAGAGGCCATGTCGCTGACCTGTGGAGGGTGCTGGCGCTCAGGCTCCCAGGGTAGCTAAGCCCCATGGCATGACTGGGACTCAGACAGAAGCTGCGGGACACAGCGAGTTCATGGTCTAGGTCCACGCGGGGGCTCTGGCTGCCTTGTTCTCTGCATCTCCCCCAGACCATACATTACAGGTCCACACACAGTCCAGATATATTCAATCCCCCCATCTACACACACACAGAAACGCATGCAGTCACGGATATACGTGCATTCTCCCACATTCGTACATAAAACACACACGTCCATCGATGGACACACACACTTGCTATATCCTGAGCTATTGAACAAATTCAAATCTCTCGTTTCCCCCCCCCCCCCGCCCCCCAGCGTTGCTGGGGCATCTCAAAGCTCTCTCCAATTTCATCTCATGAAGTGAGTCCTAGCATCTGGTGGTCAGCTCACCGGCTCCTGACGATATCCCCTTCTGTCTCCCGGGGGCCATGGGAGAAGCCCAGGGCGTCCTGGGTAGTGGAGTGGCCACAGTGGGTTTCCTCAGCCTCTTGAGAAGCTTTGGATCCATGGCATCTGGTCCAAACGTGCCCTCCTCTAACCCTCTGCTGCTGTGTGCACTGACACCCACGTCCCCGCCTCTCACACGAGGGCCCGAGACACCCTCTCCCCTCTCTGCTCGCCCTGGGACTGCGGACTCCGGACGAGAAGCTGCCTTTCTGCACTCAATTACAGCCACGAGTGAAGTTTCAGTGCCTTTGCCCACCAGATGAGCTGGCAAGGCGCCCCTTGCCCTCCCTCGTCATAAATTAACTCCTCGAACAAGTTCTAAATGAATTATAAAAGTTGAAAATTAAATCTGGCTAAATTAGGGGCTTCCCCTGTTATTTTAATGAAGCGGGAGCCGCCGGTGGCTCAGAGCAGAGCGGTTGACGACTTCCAGTCCCACTCGGGCCACAGACCTCCGCCAGCTGCTGAGCGGGGAGGGGGGACAGCCTCAGCTCTCGCCCGGACAGTGGATAGTGGCTGCGTGTGACCGGCAGGTGCATTCTTATTCATTTCAAACTCTGCATTATGGAAAGATCCCAACATACACAGAAGTAGAGTGGTGAGACGCACCCTACACACCTGAAAACTTTGTAATTTCATTAACCAGCGTCACCCCAGTAAATTCAAGTAAAAACAAATAGAGTAAAATAAAATAAAATAAAATAAAATAAAATAAAATAAAATAAGATCCATTACCCTCCGAAAGAGAACCCCGTATTTTTAGAAATTTACCAGTAGACCCTGTACATGAAAATCAATGATGCCTCCTTGCCACGCATCATTCTGTGGTGTCCCTTTCTCTGAATTCATTGTTTCAGGGGAAGGAAGAGATAAAGAAGGAGATCGCTGGCCCACTTTGTGTCTCCATTTAGATTCTCTGAGTGCATGGAGAGACGGTGGTCGTTGTTGGGGGGGAGGGGAGTGCCTTTCAAGACTCCCTTTTGTATGTCAAGAAGAGGCTTTGCGAGTATGAATTTAGAGCTTGAGCTACATGTCACCCAAAGAGAATAGAGATCATGGTGGCAAAAAGGCTCCCACCTGACAGGAAGTGTGAACATCCCTTCAGTTTTTTGGGGGGGCGGTTGACCCCGCCTGGCCATGCCCAACCTGGAACACCACAGTCTGAGGATGTTGCCAAAGTGGAGAGGCACAGGCAGAGGCCCTGCCTGCCTGCAATGGGCACAAAGGATGTTGGGGGATTCCCACGTGCCATAGAGAAGGGGCAGAGAAGTGATCGGCAACAGTGAACTGGGGGAGGCTAGGGGACTGGGGTTTAAAATGAGGAGGCCACAGAGAGTGGACTTAATAACTAGAGTCCATAACCAATGTCCCCAGTAGTCGTCTCAGGCCTGATACCCCTCAGACTGGAAGGAATGGGTCACACACCAAAATGCCAATACAGGTTACTCGGTCACCATGTAATGGGCTGTAAGACCCTTAGTGAGGCCCCAGAGAATAACCCAAGGGCTGTTAGCCCCTTCTCTCGGCCGCCACGAGGATATATAAGCTCCCCCTGTAACCCAGGTGCCGTAATGGAAGTGACAAGTGAGAAGAGAGATTATTGGGAGGAAACAGCTTAGTCAGGAGCTTGGAATAGATTTCATATTTACCCGAAAGAGATTATCTTAGACCAGAAGACACTGAAATCAATGAGAATAGGGGCTGTCGGGAAAGATGAAGCCAGTTACAGAAAATATATAAAGTGACATTTTTTTCATATGCCCGAGTTTTAGTGTGTAGGTTTGAATGACGTTGCTTAAGGTCACGGAAGAGCACAGGCGACGTGCCGCCTGCCGATCTCAAACAAAGCCCAGGTGCCTGCTTCTCCAGTTTCCCCCGGACCCGAAGTGATAGTGCTGACTTCACGGAGATCTCCAGTGATCTAGGCAGAGAAAGCTGGATGGTGGGAACTATCGGAGATGTTCTCAGAAACAGCTGGGTCCAAGTCCACAGGGTTCTCTTTCTCTCGGGCGGGGGGGGGGGGGGACCCGGAGCCTCTAGGCAGAGAGAGCTGGATGGTTGGAACTTTAGGAGATGTTCTCAGAAACAGCCGGATCCAAGCCCACAGGGTTTTCTTTCTCTCGGCGGGGGGGGGGGGGGGGGGGGGGGGGGGGGGGGCCGGAGCCTCTAGGCAGAGAAAGCTGGATGGTTGGAACTATAGGAGATGTTCTCAAAAACAGCTGGGTCCAAGTCCACAGGGTTTTCTTTCTCTCGGGGGGGGGACCCGGAGCCCCTAGGCAGAGAAAGCTGGATGGTTGGAACTTTAGGAGATGTTCTCAGAAACAGCTGGGTCCACAGGGTTTTCTTTCTCTCGGGAGGACCCAGAGCCCCTGGGCAGGGCTCTCGGTGGGGTTTTCCTGCTTGCTCCTTCCACCCCTCTCTGCCTTCCATTGGGAGTGTCAACGGGAAGAAAGAGAACGTCTAGGTGACAAGCAAGAGAGACCTCTCAAAGCAAGCAAGAAAGAGGTTGGGGGACTGGCTCCTTTCAATTCTCTTCCTTTTCATGTAAATAGATTCACATTAGAGGCAGGGGAGAGACACGTTTTGAACTGCAAATCTAGAAAAGCCAATTTTAAAGGAGGAGATAATAATATCAGTTGTCTCTCTCTCTCTTTCGCATGTCAAGTGGGCTCCCCGCCACTCAGGGGTCAGCCACCGAGTATTCCAGGCCACCAATCCGACAACGTGGCACGGAGGACAGACTCCAGGCGCGTCTCGGGAGAGCAGCCGCTCTAATTAACCAGAGCTGCCTCGCAGAGGTGCCAGGGCCGGCCGGCCATGCAGCCCGAGAGATGGAGAGTGGCAGGAGAGTTATTTAGACCCCTGCAAAACCCCTGCAAGCAGGCTTTCAAGATAATTAGGAAACAGAAAGACAATTCATTAATGGCCTAAGTCGACGCAGCACCAGGCTGGCCTGGGCGAATGTGACAGGGCAGGGTCTGGCTCTCCTCGTGTCTGTCTTTCTCTTTCCAAACGTGTTGACTGAGGCTCACACAGTAAGAAATACACTGTCCAGCGCACACACTCGTGACGGAAACCAGAGTGTGCACCACTGCACGGCCCTCCCCGCGTGCAACGCGCTCCTTGCTCTCTGCCCTCCACAGGGGGTCCTCGGGTTACGACGGTCTCGACATATGACCTGTCGAGTTCACGACGCTCACTCCCGTAAAAACTTTAGAAAATTGAGACGTGAGTGTTAAGGCAGATTTTGGAGGAGGAGGAGAAGTCATCGGCCTTCCAGACTAGGCTGGAACAATTCTTTAAGCAGGTAGAGAGAGGCCTGCAGCAGATAGATCCTCTACCCTCTACCTCAGCGGCTTCTCGAGATGAAACACCCGTCGTACAGGTAGGATCATCTCCAGCGTCTCCTGCATGTTCCTTAGGCGATCCTGATTCACCTGACCCAGTGTCTCCAGCACCTTCTGCAGGTTCTCCTGCCTCTCCAGCTCCCTCCTCCCAAGAGGTCACTCTCTCCCACCTTGCAATGCCCCTTCCAGGGTGTGAGCCAACCACAGGAATAAAGGTAAGGGGTTTTTCTGTTTACACTCACTTTTTGTCATTTTTTTCTGTTACTGAAGTATGGTCTATATAGGCCCTTTTCCTTTTTCTGTGGCTCAGTTGTGTGTTTATGTTCTAGATTAGGATTTTACAACTGTGTTAGAATAGGTAAGTGACTTAGGCTAGCTTGTGTTTCGACTTATACCAAAATTCGGGTTACGTCACTGTCAGAGGAACGGCACTGTGTCGTAACTCAAGGACCCCAATGGACTCTTCTAGCCCCTATTTTTTTTTAAAGCCAGCCATGGCCCGTTAGGTCGAATTTGCCACCCACTCATGGGCTGCCACTGAAACATACTGGTTTATAAAGCAGTCCTTGTTTGTCTTGAGGTGTCATTTCTACCCAGACAGTTTTCAGGTAGGCAGTTGGTTTGGAATCTTACACTTTGGTTGTTTTTGAGCTTTTTCTGTCTGCGACCCCAGACACAGGGGCTCTTCTGCGGGGCTACCGGATCGAGTTACCTACCAGTCTTCTTACACGCCGTCGTACTGCCCTAACGAGGAAGCCCGTGATTTCTGGTGACAGCGGCTGTCGGGATACAAATACAATTTCCGGCCCGCTCAACGGAGCTTGCGGAAAGTCTAGAGAGCAAGTTCCTTTTCTGGGTTCGTCCTCTGTCTTGCTGGAAACACAGTCATTACAAAAAAAGCCTGGCACATCCCAGCCCAGTTAGATCAGAGCTGGAGGTAAGAACACCCGAGTCCCAGACGGGCTGGCTAGCTGCGTGCGGTCGCAAGCAGGTCCTTGGCCCACGGCAGCGCCCGCCCTCGGCCGCCTAGGCCAGTGCCCGCGTTCCACACTCCCTCTGCTCTGCTGCCTCCCGTCACGCAGCTGGAGAGCGGTCGCTCCCTGCCCCCGGCTCCCGGCCGCTGGAGGTGGCCAGGCGTCTCAGCTCTGACCAAGGACGGGTAAGCAGAAGTCTGATGAGAAGGGGGTGGTTGGAGAGAGCTTTTGATTGTCTGATGAAAGGTACAGGTTGCGGCTGGTGCCAAGCAAGCCTTTCCTCCATCCTTCCTGCTTCGAGCGGACGTGATCTGGGGAGGCCCGGGAAACCTGCTTACAACCATGGGGTGACAAGCACGAAGATAAAAGCCAGCCCCGTGGGGATGACAGAGAACAGAAATAGGACCGAGGTTTCTGGTGGCATTACGGAGCGCCAAAACATCAGCAACTGCCAGCCCCTGGATTTCTGGTTATTTGAGAAAAAGACATGTCTGTTTATTTTTATTTAAAATAAAATTAAAAAAAACCCAAAAACTGTTGGATTTTCTGTTTCTTGGCGTCAAACACCTTCACAGTTAATACAACCTCTCTGGGCAATATCAAGTGAGGACACCGGTCTTACTTTTCCCACAGAGATGCCACAAGGGTCAAAAGCGGGATTTCTCAACCTCGGCACTACAGACATTTGAGGACGGATACAGGGCTTGCCCTGTGCACAGTGGGGTATATAGCTGCATCCCTGGCCTCTGCCCTTTAGATGCCAGAAGCAGCCCTTCCCAAGTTGTGACAACCAAAAAATGTCACTAGATATCACTAAATGTCCCCTGGGGGACAAAACTGCCCCTGGTTGAGGCCCACTGATCAGAAGTAACGATGGGTGCGGCTGCACATTGAAGGTGACAATTTCCACAAGAGTGAGACACATGATTGTCAATGTATGGTTACTTTGCTTTAGATTTTTTTAGTTGTTAAAACTGAAGCTTTTTGTTTGATTGTTTTTTTAAAAAAAAAAAACAAAGCACGCTTTCACACTCCGATTAAGGTTTTCTTGCCACATAAAGAAAAAGCAACCAAGTTTCCAAAAGCCAGAGAAGAAAGTCCAGCGATGTGTCCAGCTGGATTCATTTCTCAGAGGAACCTGAGTTGGTGGCTAAGGTGGCCAACAGGGCTGTTCTAGAAGGACATTTTGGGGAGTGATTGAAAATGACCTTGGAGCTCGGCCATCCTTGCTTGCCCCACAGCTTCTGCAATAAGAGAGTCTAGTCAGCCTCTCCCCCTCAGCAATGCCCATCGCCCTGGTACTGGGGATGGTAAGACTCAGGTATATACTCTTTTGCGAGTTCTTCATTCAGGGAGTTGCCCAAAGACACCAGATGTTTGGTAGCAACATGTTAACCTTGGATAAAGATTCTCTTTCTTTTGAAAACATACATCTCTATGTTTTTTGAGGATCCCCTGGGTCCCGATTCTCAGTTCATGTGGTTTGGAAGGAGCTGTGCCCATCCTGAGCACAGGGGCAAGATGTGACCTAGGGATAAGCCAACTGGCATATACTTACTGTACTATCCTCTCAACACGTGGTTCAGAGATGGGTGTGGGACCCCCTCTGAGCCAAATGGGGACTACTGGGAGAAGGACAGGTCTAGGGGCCAGCCAGCCACAGTACAAAGGAAAGAGCAAGGCTGGCCAGAGAGTGAGCCGACAGAGACAAGAGAAGGGGCACGGGACTAGATTCCGTTAACACCGTTGGATGACAGATCCGGCCTGGAGCTGGTGCTGCCGGGGACTTCTTGGCCGCATGAGCCAATAAATACACCCTCATTTTTTTGCTTCAGGGACTTCGGGTTGGGGGTCTCGTCCTCACAGATAAAGCCCAGCCCAGCTGTTCCAAGCCAGGACGACTTCATCGAAGGTGGTCTGTCTTCTAGAACAGTGTCCCAGGCAGAGGGGGACGTGCTGATGTGCCGGGGTGATATATTTCGCTTGATAATATAAAAGCGAGCAACCTACTTAAACTATAGAAGGAGGAGGAGGAGGAGGAGGAGGAGGAGGAGGAGGAGGAGGAGGAAGAGGAAGCTCAAACCATAAAAACAAACACAAGAGAACTCAGCGGTCTGTGCGCCCGGGAGCCCGCCCCTCCCCGCGGAATCTCTCAGAGAGATATGGGAAACTTGACCCTGAGAAGCCACTCTCTGGAGTCAGACATGAATAAAAACGTCTTTGGGGGACCTGGAAACTCATAAAACAGGATCTGGCTGTCCTGAGGTGTTGGTGGCAGCTTGCCCAGAACACTGTCAGGAGACACGAAAGCTTCGGCAACCCCAGAAATACGGGTTCTGTCTCATTCTCTCTCCCCCTCTCTCCTCTCGGAGAGGAACGCTGGGTCCACATAAATACTGTCTAATGACATGTGTTGAGCTGGCTGGCAGGAGTTCCCGGCACCCCACCTGCCATATTTCTGCTACTGTGACAAACAGGGGAAACCACAGTTAACGTGAGGCCAATCCGAGGGCGGCAGCCTCCCCGGGACACCGCGCTTCCTCCTTCCCGGAGTCCCCGCAGGTGAGCGCCGGCCTCCAGGTATGGGGTGGGGCCCCTCAGCCCCCGGGAGAACACAGGGCTGGCCCCTCTCTGACCCTTGGCCGTTTCCTGGTTCCCCGTTTGGTCTTCACGGACTCCACGGTCCCACGTTCCCCCGTGGCTCCCGGCGGGGTGTGTGCTGCTCTTAAATTGCCCTTCGTTTTGTGATTCTTGTCCAAGTCCTTGAAAATTCTATCACACAGACCGAGAGGCCTTCTGGGAAGTCAGGTGAAGGAATAATCTCTCTGCCCAAGGGAAAGTTACTTGGGAGGGGAAAAAAAAGGGGCCTCGGTCATGGCAACTAATGGGCAGAACATGCTTCTTTCACACAGACTCAGTTTCTCACCTGGACCTTGAGACCCTGTACAAGCGGGCCAGACACCTGCAGCCTCTACTTCCCTTATCAGCGAAAAGATGCGAACGTCCCTTTTCCGCCGAGATCTGGTCAGAACGGTGTGCCTGGCACATGGAAGCAAACGTTCAGTCGCTGCCCGCGGGGTCGTCGTCGTGGCTGTGGTTACAGCCGGGGAACAACGTTCTGGCTCAGCCGGCTCCACGGCGGAACCGAGCTCACCGGGCAGGCCCGGCGTCTCCTCCCGGCTTCTATTTCCAGAGGACAGCCAGAGTGACACCCAACGAGGGATAGCCCTGCTTTGAAATACGCAAGACTTGTCAGCAAACAGTCACCCCGAGATGGGCAGGGACTCCATCTGTTTGGTGTGGTATCTCCCGTCCTCCGTTACACACAGTAGATGCTCACCTGAGCTGAGCAGTCCAACCCTGTCGCTGGGTTAGAAACGACCTATGTGGACCGCAGAGCCTCCTCGGCTGGGGGCGGGGGGGGGGGGGCGAGGTGATGGCATTGGAGGAGATCTCTGAGTTCCCCCGCCATGGGAAATGCGTGTCCCGGCCCCGCAGCCTGAGGTCGGGGCACCGATGCCACAACAGCCCCATCCTGATGGCATTTGAGGAGGTCTCTGAGTTCCTCCGCCATGGGAGATGCGTGTCCCGGCCCCGCAGCCTGAGGTTGGGTCACCGATGCCACAACAGCCCCATCCTGAAGCTTTATAAAGCTCCGCTTCATAAAGAATCCGTCAGCCACAAGTTTGACTTAATCAAGAAAGGCTACGGACAGCAGATTAATGACATTTTGATGAACTTTTCAACTCAATTTGAAAAGCCATGCTACGTTAACCACAATTTTTTCCAATTACCCTCCAGGAAGAGAATTCTGGGGAGAGTTGAGACCCCCTCTGAAGCACAGAATGCACCTACAGAGAGACAGACGGCCATCCAATCCACGGTCCTCTCCAGAGAGCCTTACCACGTCGATGCGGAAGAAGAAAACAACAGCGACAAGAACCGACCCCCCAAAGGGAGTTCTCTTCCTGCAGCGGAATGTTCCAGAGCCTTCAGACGGAAGACATGAGGTACCACCGCTCGATTTGCACTTAAAAACTCATACCGTGCGGCCACATCAGGATAAAAAGTCAAGCAAGTCCTTTCCCTAGGCGTGCCTCAGTTTCCCCTCTTTAAAGGGCCCTCGTGGTGCCCCTGCGACCTGGGGGGGGGGTCGCTCGCCTGATGTGGGAACCGGGCACCGCGGGACCAGCGCCCCTCCAGCCTCTGCAGCAGAAATACTCAAGCTGCCTCAGAACAGGTGCCTTCGTCGGCTTGTTCACGACGGTGAAGCCATCGGGCCGGGGAGGGACGGGAACTGCTTTCCATTTCAAATGGTCTGTTTAAAGGGGAAATTCTGGTTTATAGAAAAACAATAATTAATCATCAGGGTCTGGGCTTTTGTTTGTTTGTTTTGGGGTTTTTTTGTTTTATTTTGTTTTGTTTTATCCACATTCTCACTTTGGCCCAAGCTCAAATGGTCAACAGTTTCTCGTCACCTCCGTGGCTCCATGGGACTTGTCTGGGAAAGCGAACCCGCATGCCCTTCAGCACCTGTCCAGACTCAGAGGAAAGACAGCCGTGGGCCACTGTCCTTGGAGGGCATCGTCAACCAACAGTGTCCCCCGTGTCCCCTCTGCGGCTAAGCTCGCGTCCCAGCACACGCCTGGGCTCGCACAGAGTCACCCTGAGTTGTTGTCCCCGTAGCCCACGGCCTGAAGAGAGCTTCAGTGGGGACCTCAGCAGGGGAACACTACAACCTTAACCGTGAAGGACTTTCTGAGTGTATTTTCCTTTCGCAACATTGTTTTAAAGAAAAGTCTGTTTCGTCAGACTTCCACCAGCAAATTATCTCCCTGAAAAATACTCAACGCATTCCTTCCTCCGAGCCCTGTGCCTAGAAACACACCGTCCCCTACACGTCACTTGTTAAAGCAGAAGTCGGGGCTAGGGCAGAGCCGAGCGCGAGAGCGGGCAGTGCGTAAGACAGGGCACAGCCGTTACCTGGAACCCCCAAATCCAGAAGGTTCTGGGCGTGGCCAGTTTGCTGCAAATCATTCATGGCAACACATCCCGGTCACATCTGATTCGGCAGCAAGACCTGGTCGGAAAAATGACGGCCTCCTAAGCCTTCACTTATCCCACACAGTGTGAACTTTCATACGTTTTACTGCAAAAATATCAAGATAAAGCCGTAACTTCCAGTGGCTTGGTTACGGGGGGGCGGGAGGGTGCTGTCCCAGACCACATGGTGGGGTTTTAGTTAATAGAGTGTATGTACTGTAATACCTCTCTACAATCTGAAAAATTCTGAATATGGAGGTGCATCTAACTCCTAAAATTTTGGGTGAAGAAGCGTGGGCTTGACAATAGGGAATGGTAGGGACTTTGGAAAAGTGAATTCGGTGTGTGCACAAAGCACCCACCCTCCAGTTGCTGCAGGTCAGCATTGTCAGAACTCTCAATTTTTCAAAAGGAGCTGAAAATACAGATGTTAATGTGCTTTCTATACCCATTTTTAAAACACTGTGCAGACCAAACAAAACCAGTCTGCCTGTTTGCAACTCTTTGTGAGAACCAGTCATTCAGCCTCCAACACGGCCATTGCCAATAAATGTTCCCAGAGTCCCCATCTGTTAAGGACCGAATGGTGTCTCTCTAAACTTATATGTCGAAGCCTGACCTGTGGTGGCGCAGTGGATAAAGCATCAACCTGGAAAGCTGAGGTTGCCGGTTCAAAACCCTGGGCTTGCCTGGTCAAGGCACATATGGGAGTGGATGCTTCCTGCTCCTCCCCCTGTTCTCTCTATCTCTTTCCCCTCTCTCTCTCTCTTTCTCTCTCTCTCTCTCTCTCCAATAAAAATGGATAAATAAAATCTTTAAAAAAATTAAAAATTAAAAAAAATAATAATAAACTTATATGTTGAAGTCCTAACCCCCCAATGTCACCATATCTGGAGGAGGTAATTACTGTTAAATGAGGTCATAGAGTGATAGAGTGGAGCCCTAATCTGACTGGTGTCCTTATGAGAAGAGGAAGAGACATCAACATGCTCTCTCTCTCTCTCCCTCTCCCTTTCCGTCTCTCTCTCTCTCTCTCTTTCCTTCTCTCTCTCTGTTTCTCCCTCTGCACGTGCACAGAGGAAAGGCCACATAAGGGACATAGTGAGAAAGTGGCTGCCTACAAGCCAGGGGGAGGAGGCTCTCCCTAGAAACCAACCCTGACTACACCTTGATCTTGAACTTCCAGCCTCCAGAAGCACTATGGGAAAGTAACTCTGCTGTTTAAGCCTCCCAGTCTGTGGTGTGTGTTACAGCCGCCCAAGCCGACTGCCACCCCACTCGTCATTAACTTTCCCCTGCATCCTACCCAATACTGCCCACAGCAGCTTCCTTTATTCCACATGTGTGATAGTTTTTCTCCTTTGCATTGTCTTTACTACCACTCATGGGTTGTCCATAGAAGGCCCTTAGCACAGTGCCTGGGGCAAGATAAACCTCTATAATTATGCCTGACCTGTGGTGGCGCAGTGGATAAAGCGTCAACCTGGAAACTCTGAGGTTGCCGGTTCAAAACCCTGGGCTTGCCTGGTCAAGGCACATATGGGAGTTGATGCTTCCTGCTCCTCCCCCCTTCTCTCTCTCTCTCTCTTTCTCTCTCCCCTCTCTATAATGAATAAATAAAATCTTAATAAAAAAAAGCCTCTATAATTAGTATCTGTTATATTATCACTTTCTGTTATTACTGTTGTTATTATTATATTATTCTGGAGAGCATATCATGTCTCACCATTTTGTTATTGGACTCTTTTTGGTAAGAAGCCTTTAGGATCCTAAGTCAAGGTTGAGGAGGGATGTTTCTTATCTGAGGGTATCGTGGAGGGACCCACCCAGACCCAGGACCCTGGGCAAGTTCTTTGCCTTTGGGTTCTCAGTCGCCCTAGTGGTAAATCATCCTGTTTCTTCTCTGCCTCCTTGTCCACCACCATCCTCCACACCATACATGCTACTCGTGCACACACACACACAAACACCACAAGGTAATAATGCAACGAAGCAAATAATCTGATAGAGAAAAGTGGGGAAGAAAGGTACAAGGAAAGAAACTGCACTAAAACTGACTTTGCTGAGTGGAAGGTGAATTGGGACAAACTGGTCAGGGCAGATAAGGGCAACTCAGCCACCACTTGGCCAGGTGACTGGAACATCCTGACTGGCATGGAACAGAGTTGTCGAGGGTTGAGCCAATGTCCCTGGGTTCAAGTCTCAGCTCCTTGACTTGGACAAATGACTGAATTGATATGGGCCCCAGCTTCCTCAACAATAAAACGGAAATTATAAGCCTACATCCTTCACAGTGTGGACGTGAGGAATAAGTGAATCAACGCTCAGTGAGTAAATAATACACAAATACGTGTTCACTCTGGGAATACACCATGCGCTAACAGTCAGACAATGCCGGCTATCCCTGTCAGTAATGACACCACACAATCTGTCACTTCTTGTTAAGCAATGTAACTGACTTCCAGGTTATAATGTCATAGCTCAGGGTATTTAACTTCCATGTGGCCGTGGGGTTTGGCTCTACACACAATTACAGTGCTAGCATATAATGACACATGGCTATTTAGATATACAGTCTTCTTTAAAATATTTTTATAAATACAAACTTATCATACAACTATATCAAGGGGCAAAGAACACTGATAGAGGCCAGCTGGCCAAGTGTCTGTAAGCTGGTTAGACCACTCAGCTTAGAGGGTTATGGGGGTGAGGGGGCGGTGGGAGGGTCAGCAGTGACTTCATGGGGGATTCCCATTTCCCACTGGAATCAGGTGGGGTGCCCCCAGTGCGTTTTCTCCAGGTAGCTCAAGAACGTCTCAGTGACTTCCTAACTCTCTTCCCTCATTTTTCTCATCTGTAGAGTGGGGATGGTGGTAACAGTATAGCAGCTACTGCACAAGGTATTTGTGAGTATGAAACAATACTTGTAAAGATCTAAGAACATAATAAAAGACCTGGCGCGTTTTGGTGGCCCCGAAACATCAGTTAGCCCTTTGTTCCCCCCTACCCCGGGGGGCCGGGTAGAGGTTACACAGACTCAGTTTACTTCAGGATCT
Source organism: Saccopteryx leptura (assembly GCF_036850995.1). Taxonomy (NCBI): domain Eukaryota; kingdom Metazoa; phylum Chordata; class Mammalia; order Chiroptera; family Emballonuridae; genus Saccopteryx; species Saccopteryx leptura. The sequence goes on from NC_089511.1 coordinate 8,262,089, forward strand.
CTGAAAACTCTGCTTGTTACGGAGCTTCCGAGAGCTGAGTCACCCTGATTTTGAAGGTAATCTCGAGAATCGGTGATTTTCTTTTCTTTATTTTTTCTTTCTTTCTTTTTCTTTTTTTTTAAATTCGCCTTTTCTGCCCTTTGCCAACCTTCCCAACACCATTGAAAACCAGCCGGGTGATTATCTGAGGATAAAAGCTTTTATCGTGAAAAGTTTTGTTTGAGAACCTTCGAACTGGGCTTCTCTCTGCCGGCTTCCCTGCACGCCGGGACTCTGTCCACAGTCCCACAAAAGGCCCAGATTATCTCTCTCTGTTAAGGGTTTAAAATCCTACAAGCCGGCCATGCAAGTGACCAGTATCAGATTATGATAACAAGATCATGTCCAGTTATAAAAACAAGTGTCTAAACTTTTCTCATGTCACTTTCTCCCGGGGTCCCTTCTGAGAGGGAAGGCTCAGCTCATTTTGAAGGCAGCGCTTTGAACTGAATTCATGGGGTATTTGCATAAGAAGATTTGAGGCTGAAGAATGGCTGCTGTTGCATCTGTCCATTAATATGCCTGCTAATTCAGCACATTGTCAGCCTATTGACGGCCCACAAAGGGCTCAAATTCAAGGACAGTTATCCTACGGCCATTGTGAACGCTTCAATTCAGGGAATATGTTCACTCGAGGAATACAGTTGTTACAATTAGATATTTTTCATGAAACATTATAAAGAACTAATGACAACTAGGGACACAATGCTGCAACAACCACCAAAAAGCACTCAGGGCTCCGTGCGTGCCGGGGCGGCGGCTGGCTCTCTCGCCACCCCCCCCTCCCCAATCTCCCCTTCCCTTATTTTCCCAGATGGAGCCGGCTGGTGATGGATGGAGATCTCCAAATGCAAAAGCACATTTATCTTGCTCTCTAAATTTAAATAAAAAGCAAAATAAAATAAACAGATCCCGGCAGAAGAGGAGAAACCCACATCGCAGTCATAAATAGTGGTTAATTTAATCCCGTTTATGAGAAAACGTCACACTGTCAGCTCCGAGGGATGCGCAAGGCGATATTTTAGAGCAGAGATGAATTACGGGAGGGGAGAGAGTGCGTCTCCCCTGTTAGGAGGCTGACAAGGGATGTTTATGCAGATCTAGGAAAATTCAAAACAGGCAGAAAAAGGGTGGTGCTGGCCACGGCGGTGTTTAGAGATGGCTGGGGGCATTGGCGTTTTTTAGAAAGAGAGTCGCCCCTCTCAGGAAAGAACTTGTTAAAGGGTCCCGTTGGGAAGGCAGGAGGTTTAGCTGGGCAGGGGGAGGCTGGCAGAATCTTTCCTAAAAAAAAAAAAAAAATGTAGGGGGCGAAAACGCTGTTTCCAGCGGGGTGTTTGTGAAGGAGCAGCATGCCCGGGGATGCCTGGGACTGGGGACATTGTCTGAGCATTGTGCTGAGCTCCCACTCGGCCGGCCATTGTCACAGGGGCCCATCCAACCCCTGGCCGGAGCACCGGTTGTATTTTTCCCACTTTACATCCCTCAGAAAAGACATCAAAGACCGGGGAGATGTGCTTTTTGCTTTGTGTGGTGTCTGATTCGCAACATGTGGCTTCCCGGGCCAAACTTCGGAGCCTTTTAACCTATTCTGTTCAGCTTAGGCCGGAGCTGTATTTGAGCATTAGGGAAACTATAGTAACCAATAATCTGCCTGTGGCTGAAAAGAAACTATGTATCTTGTCACACAAGAGCTGTCGGTCGATCACCGTCCTAGACGGGGACCTTTTAGGGGCTCCGGGCTTTCTTTCCCTGGGGGCTCAACCCTCGCCACTGAAAAGGCAGCAGAACCCTTTGCTTCTCTGGCACTGAGGACCCGTGTTCATGTCCATTTATATTTTAACAAATAAGGCATTGTCCCTTGCAACATATCAGCATTTGATTATCTATTACAAATGTTTTCATCAAGTCAGAAATGAGGCCTCTTAACAAAAGGGAGGGGGCGGAGGAAACCCTTTGGTGCTGCCCAGGGGTGGAGCAGAAACGGGGATTTTTTTTTTCTTGGTAGTATTTTGGGTTCTTTGGTACATCAGGTCAAACCTGTTGCTCCACCCCACCCCCCAATAGTACCAGGGGACCCCAAAGCAGGATAGCTGAAGATGCAGTTACAGGGACAAATCTGGGCTGAGCAGAGCGGTGTGAGCATATCTGTTGCAGGTATAAGCCTCAGAGCCGGACTCCAAGGGCTCACGTCCCACCTCCACTTCTTAGGAGCTGTGCAACCCCAAGCAGGTATCTTGAGGTTTCTGAACTTCCTGTTCTCCCATCTTAAAATGGGGACATTAACAGGTCCTACATAAAAGGCCTGTAGGGGGATTCGCTGAGCTGATCTCTGTGACAGCACAGGACCCTGCAAACAGCAAGCGCTCAAGCAGGGCTGGCCGTGGTCATTTCGTAGAGCAAATGCTGCACCCCCGGGCGAGGCAGGGGTAGAGGCAGGCGGCTCCGTGCCTGGGATCCCAGTGGGTAGGTGACAGAAATAACTCTCAGTATTATGAGATTATATCTTTATCGGTAAGCTGCCCTGTGAAAGAGATACAGAAATACAGACTCTTCCTTTAACAGACGTAAAATAAACGTGAAATTGAATAGAAACAAATAGGGATGAAGAATAACTGTAGAAATAACTAAAAGCGTACAGAGAGGCGGAGCAGAGAAATGGAGAGCATACAGCATACAGAAGAGCCTCACCCGCCCGGGCAGGCACGGGGTCAGGGTGAGACAGATCGGGCCAGAGGGTGCAGAGTTGAGGGAGGTGCCGGCCCTCGGGACCCTGGGGGTCGGCCGAGTGCTGCAGAGTGTGCGCTCCTGGAGCCTGGCCTGCCTCCTCTGCTCCCGGTCCCGCTCCCGGCAACACTGACCGCGGGAAGTGTGACCCACTCACTGACTGGCAGAGTTTCCAGTTCTGCACACCGACCCTCCATCCCTGGGGCAATGTGGGCTCTCGCCATAGAGGCGGTCAGCTCAGTTTTCCCACTTACCCACTAGATTTTGGACATCTTTCCATGCCCCATCCTTGAGTCCTTTTCCTTCCTTTTAAAAAAATTAATTAATTAAATTCCACCTCGTTTGTTTGTCTTGCAGTTACAGAGTGCAGGAATGACTGGTGACCGGGGTTATTGTGTGGGTGCCCAATCCCGTCTGGCTTTTTAAAACATACTTTTATGGAATTACTAACAGCTCGTATTTTATTGAGTATGTTGAGCCTGTGCTAAGACCCTTACTCCATCTTGACACCTTTAATCTTTATGACAACCAGATGAGGCTAGGCGGTATCAGTTCCATCCCCCTCTTACAGAAGAGGAAACTGAGGCAGGAATGAAGTAAAATAACTTGTCCAAGTCAGGCAGCGGTGGTGCGGGTCCGGATCAGAACTCGGTCCACTTCCCGGGGTCCATACTCCTTAGAATGTGGTGCAGATGCAAACACACCTGAGCGCACCTGTACACACCCCTGCACGCACACACACACACACACACACACACACACACACACACACAGGTTTTACAGAAACAAGACTGTGTTCTGTCTGCTGTTCTGCAAGGTCTCGCTCTAACCTAACGGCACATCACAGACACTGTCCCTGAACTGCTGGCAGCGAAGGGCTCCGCTGCATGGACGCATCACAGTGTGTTTCGGTTGCTTCTAGGGTTTCGCTCTTTCTGGAAAACTTCTTGCCTGGAAGGGCTTGGTTACACTGCCAGCCCAGGGCTCGGATGCCGCACCTGTACCCTTACCGCCCTGACAAGCAAGCCAAACACTTGCCCTAGGAGAGGCAGCTGTTCGCTATGCTCTATACGGCGGGGTGGGGGTGGGGGTCACCGAGGCCCAGAGAGTCCACAGAACTGGTCCAAGGTCATGAGCGACTGAGCAACAGGCAAAGCTGGCTGAGTAGGACTATTTCTAGGAAGCATTCCCGGCTCTCCGGGGGGGCCTGGCGGCAATCCCCCAGCGATGGCACCCCTTTACTGAGCCGGGTAAGAAAAGAGGGTTTGGGCCGGGGCACGACAATTTACCAAGCACCCCCTTCTGGTGTTAACCTATGCAAGGGGGTTGAAAAAACCAGACTAGAAGGACGACTGTATGCGTTTCAGACAAATGTGCACGCAGGACTGTGTACCCAGCCATCCCCGGGGTGTGGACGGGCAGCCCCGCCCCTGACCCAGCCCCAGCGGGCAGAGAAAACCCAGAGCTGCGGCATCTCCAATGTAAGACCTCGTCTACAGTCCCGGCTGTGCTCTCTGGTCCTGAACTCCTCTTAGCATCTTTCCGCTAGTCCGGTATCACACCTAAGCACCTATTTTCTTGCTGCTTAAGGTAGGAGAAGACAGCAGCCTCGTTCTAGCCTCTTATTGTCCCCTCACCCTGCTCTCCCTACCTCAGTCTTTGATGAAAAGCAGAATCTCATAGTCTCTGAGACCCTAGAAATCATCTAGTCCAAAGCAATGTGTTACAGATGAGGAAGCGGAGGCACAGAGAGAGTGAGTGACTTGTTCAAGGTCACAGAGCATAGAAGCAGCCAAGCTGAAACAAGAAAAGGACCAGGATTCTTGCCGCATAAAACTGTGTCTACCCAACTATATATTTAACTGGTAGCATCTACTGTCTACCAGACACTGTGGATACAAATTGACCGGGACCAATTTACCTCCGAAGAATGTAAGAGTCTCGTGGAAGAAATGGACACACAGAGAACGCTAACTGGTTGGTGCGTTTGTCAGCTTGGGCCGCCGTAACAAAATCCCAGATGGTGCTTCGATGGGAAAGGTCAAGTTGCTGACCAACTGGGTTCCTGGAGAAGGTTCTCTTCCTAGTTTCCAGATAGCCACCTTCTCCTTGTGTCCACACAGGGCCATTCCTCGGTGTATAAGCATGGAAAAGAGCACTCTCTCTCTCTCCTCTCTCTCGCTTATAAAACTCTCCCTCTTATAGGATGTCTACTCTACCATTACAATTTCATTTCATCTGAATCGTCTCCTGAAAATCCTGTCACCAGATACAATCACATTGGGGGTTGAGCTGCAACATACAAATTAGTGGTAGTGGGGAGGGAGGGGTCACAACTGAGTCAATAGCAGCTAGTAATAAATACAGGCTTCCCCTCCCCTTCCCGCCCCTCCGCTATCTGAAAATAGAGCATTTCTACGAGACCTTTCGTAAGCCGCAAGGGTGTAGAGGGAAGAAGCTGTTGTGTGAATCGATGCCGTTATTTTATTTGCTATTCCCGAACAGCGAACTTTGGAGAAGTGAGGGACACCTGCAGACTGAGGGTGCTAATAGCTGGCATTCAGCGAGCTCTTCTGGACCAGGCGTGGGGCCAAGCTCCGTACATCCATTCTATCGTTTAATCCTCACGGCATCGATAATCCTCCCGCTGTACAGATGAGTTAACCGAAGCCGACGCCCCGAGAGAGGCTAAGGAACTTCCCTGAGGACACGCAGAGTGACTTCAGGGGGGCCCCCTCCCTCACCCACTTCTCAGGAGGAAGGCTGGGAAAAGCTTTCAAAGGGGAGGTGACATCCGAGAGAAATTTTAAAGGACCCTCAGGTGCAAGGGTGTCGGCCCCTGTTCCTTCCCTCTGAATGGAAGGGCCCCCCGTTAATGTCCTGAGTCAACCCCCAAGTTCCTTTACAAAGCTCCTTCCTAACTGCAGCCTGGGCCAGGGACATGGTGCATTCACCACAAAGTCCCCGGGCTCCGAACTTCAGGCCGCCTGCACCGGGCGCTTTCCCAGTGACCTAACACCGCCTGGCAACTGGCCGCCTTCTGCTTTTGACAGCCTGGCATATTTGGTCATTTACTGGGTGCATGTGAAGATCAAATGGGTTCAGATTCTTCTCTTTAAGCAGCAGGGAAAAGGACATCAAAAAGGTGTCCATTTCATGTCCCCAGTTTTGATGAAGTCAAGCATGAAATGAAATGTAATACCCTCAAGTGGCCGGGGTTTACACCATTGATGTCGTTACTTCTGCTTCAGGAGGCCCAGTCAGCCCTGGGCAAGGGGAACAGACTAACAGAGTTTTAGGGTGGCCAGATGGACGGGGTTTGCCGTGTTTGAAAAGGCAGCTTAGTGCTGGCCTCTTCAAGCCAACTGTGTGAAATCCTGGGGCGGCCCCTTCCCCTCCGGCTGGCCCTCTGCAGCCCCCGCCTCCTTCTCTCCGCCCTGTCTCCTGGATGCCACACCAGCACACACACACACACACACACACACACACACCCGGACTGCTCTGCCTCTGGTCCCTGGGGCAGCAAAGGGGACACCCCACCCCGAGTGAAAGGGACTCCTCCAGAGGGAATTAGCATTCAGGACGGAGAAGAAGACTGGACACCCCCACCCCCGACGGCTGCCTCAAGAACTCCTGAATAAACGGTCCCTGGTTGGGAAGCCTGGGGCACCCCTCTGTGCCACGTAGGGTTCTAGGCCGTGAAGAGGTGAACCCCGCCACCTGGCTCTAGTTGTTCTAGAAAAATGCTCTGAGGACGGCTTGGAGCACTAAGGAAAACCAATGTCGCACTGGGGCTCACCAGCTGACCCCTGGGGCTGACAGAACCTGGGGTCGGCATCAGGCAAACTTTTTGCAGGTCAAGGCCATTTTAGCCATTGGCCCCGGGGCCCGCCCTCGAAGGGCCCACAGGATGGTTCCCTGTCTGAGAATAAAGCTAGAGTGTTGGCTTCGAGATATAACAAGAAAAACCGCCTGGCCCAAAACTGGTGAAATGTGTAACGAGCTACCCGGTGAGGGGGGCTGGGCGGACACACGCAAGATGAACTCGCCTCCTGGTACCTAAGCCATGAACAGATAGATCAGAACTGAGTGGAGCGTTTGTTCTCACGGAAGCAGAACTGAAAATGATTAAAATAGTCCAAAAACGCTTCCTGAAAGTATTTCTGGCATGAAGATTATATATATTTAATGTGAGATGCTGAAGAACTTGATATACCTGACAGGAGGAGATGGGAGGCTCCCCAGTGCAAAGCTTGGGGACCCTAGAGGGATTTGAACCGGCTCCGAGGGGAGCTCTGCAGTCCCAGGTCTTGCAATAAAGTCTGGCTCCTTCTTAGGCTAGAAAAGACCCGTTTTTTTCCAGAGGTGCTTTCTGGAAGGTTCTACTCTCCAGGCTCAGCTGTTAGCTTTGGGCTCTCAACAGCTGGAGAAGAGCGGGGCTTTGGGAAGAACTTAATAGAATCCTTAATGCCGCTTACAATCCTCTGCTATTGAATTGCATTAAGTAGATATTACGGAAGCACAAAGGCCTAAATAGCTGGACATCACCCTCATTGGGATGCGGCCCTGGCTGGGACCAGTTCAGGGCACTGCCATTGTTGTTGGGCTCCCCAGGTTAGCTTTAAATTGCAAATGATACCCTTCCAGAGGTTTTTCTTCTCTCTCTCTCTCTCTCTCTCTCTCTCCCTCCTTCTCTTTCTCTCTCCCTCTCTCTCTGTCTCCCTCTCTCTCCTCCTCTCTCACAAAACGGCCCTCACAGAAAGAAAATCATTTTAGGCCGTAAGAAAATGAAAGGCATTGTTACCACGGGCTGGGACCGTGGCAAATGAAACACATTACGGGCTCGGGCGCTGAGCGCCCGCTCGGCCCTTTATTCTGGTGTGCTGGAATGCGGTCCGCATGAGAACATAAACAAGGCCAGCGCCCTGCGAATTAATAGGCTGGGCTCCACACATTTCCCTTTGTTTGAGGCCAAACAGGCCGGCATGGGGATGGGGATGGGGGGCGGGGGGGGGGGAGAGTGGGGAGAAGGGTGGGGAGATTCTTGTTTGATTAAAAAAAATATCCAATAATCTAGCTGAATAGGAGGGAGCGTGTGTGCAGCCACAGGCCCTGCAGAACCAACGGCAAGCCACGGCCGCCACTCGAAGTCTCATCCCTTGCTCTGATCAAAATGCTCTTTTAGGAAAAAAAAAAAAAGAAAGAAAGAAAAAAAAAAGGGTCTCCGTAGAATTGTTTGCAAACTACAAAGTGCTTCAGCGACTGACATGAAAATGCTGGGAGCAGGAAACCTATTCCCAGGCAGAAGCCTCCTCTGTCACCTTGGCGGGTGAGTAATTGTGCCTTTTGCATACGCCTTGTCATCGGCAGCAGGAATGAGGGGGCCCCAAGGACCGCCCCGGCAGCGCGGGGGCTGAACCAGCAGAGTAAATTAAAACACGGATTAGCGCCAGCGTGATTGGGGATGACAAGCAGGGCGGGGGCGGCCACGGATCGAGCCGTGTCGCCCATATGGTCCTCGGGCAGCCCACGCAGCGCCGCCCCCAGCCCGCGCCAGCTGCTTGTCTGAAGGGGGCCTTTCGGAAGCCTCCAGCCATTTGCTGGAACTGGGAAAATGTGTTTCCCTTCGTTGCAAGTTTCAGAAATCAGACCGGCTGCGACCAGACACTGGAAGGGTGCGGTGGTAATGGTCGTACGCCCCCCCACCCCACCCCGTGGAATGGAGCGCTGGCGCTGGGTGGGGTGCTCTGACGCGCAGGCCCGCCCCTTTCTGGTCACCTTGTTTGAATTCAGAGAAGAGACCGTCTCAGCCGTTGAAGGCAGGGTCAAAGTGGCACTCCAGCCAATCTGGTTGTCGTGACCAATGGCTGCCTTCAGAACAGCTCGTAGCAACGTCAGCGAATATTGAAGCACTGCCGCGCTCTACAAAATGTAGCTTTATGGCCGGGACCTGTGTGAATGGTTCGGGCAGACAATATCCTGTCAGAGGTGGTTTAAGTAGGTCTGTAATCTAGTCGACATTCTGTTCCGCCAGCCACGACCCTGAGCTGAGGCAGGGTACTGGTCCCCACTTCCCACTCGTGCTCCCCGTGAGCTAGCAGTGGCCCTGTGTGTATCCCAGCCTTGCTGCCACTCTGTGGACAGGTCTGACTGCCGCCATCCCCACTGTAGGGGTGAGGAGGCTGAGGCTCAGAGACATTCAACGATGCGCCCGCAGTCGCACAGCCGAGAAGTGAAAGGCTAGGACTCCCACCAGGGAGTCCAGCGCCTGCCCCTCTTCACCACCGCGTGGGAAGGAGAGGGTGAGGTTGGGAGAACTGGAATGCTACCCCTTGCCGGCCCAGAAGCTTTGCCGGCACGGAGATATAACAGGAGTCCAGGAACACAAAAGCATGTGGCAGTGGTCCCTGGAATCAGGACAGATTGGGGGAGGGGGAAGGCTGGGGACAGGAAGGGGTTAAAAATGCCACCAGTGGACGGACCAAGTGGGATGAACTGTGCAAGGGCAGCAGGTGGAGGGTTGCTCCCAGCAGAATCCAGGAGGATTGCTCATTTGATTTCCAAACGGCACAGCCCAGAGTCCTGCAGCGTTAGCACGGAAATCCGCGTGCACGCCCACACCCACACAGAAAATGTGGTTCTTGTGAAACAAGTTCCGTAGACAGCAGCACACTGGCTTGCCCTCCTGCTGAGGAGGAACTGTCAGTCACATCCTCAAGTGACAAGAGGGGGGGTGGTCACCTCAGGGCAGCTTTGTCCTTGAAGATCTCCTGTTCAACTTATTACATGAAATAAATCCTATGCTCTACTCTCTTTTGTGGAGAAAAGTCCACATAACCTGATGATCTCTTTCCACAGGTCGAAGGGAGAGAACTCACGTGTGAACGGGCCCTGACACTGGAGAATCGCAGATTATATCTCCTTGACGTGGCTGCTCCATGA
>NC_089511.1:8276793-8296793 GCF_036850995.1 Saccopteryx leptura
CACCCACTGGGAAAGACCATGAACGAGGAATGTGAGTCATCCCGTCCAAAGACCCAACATCAAGCCTCTCTATGAGGAGGAACAGCAGGGAACGTTGTAACCAGAGAATCCAATAAAAAACAAGACATGCTGTTAACCTTCAGAGTTAATTGCAGGACTCACTTGGAAAAGGCCTGTTGTGAAATGTGGCGAGCCCTCCGACCCACATGGTGATGGATTTTGGACCTGATTCCTTCTTGAAACACGGGACAGGTTCAGAGCCGAGGGTTGTGATATACCATTGCAATAAAAGAAAGCCCACATTCCAAAGGTGAAATAGCATAGATTTCAAATGGGTGACATTAGACTTACTGGAAAGTATTCCAAAAAAAGATGGCAGGAGCATTCAGAATTCCAGATGGCCAAAACATCAACAAACTCAAGAGCAACGTCTCAGGTCTGGACCAAGCGGAGCCTGTGAGTACATACATTTAAGAAACACCTAAATTCAAGGACGGCGAGAATCACCTCAGCCAAGCTGAAACCTATTTGTGCTGATTTTCATTGATCAAAGAGTCGAGAACATCTAGTTGAGGGAATTTTTGTTTCTTTGGATGGAATGGAAATCACGCACTCCGACATTTTTTTTATTGCCTTTGAAATTATTTGTTATTATTTTTCAAAAGATTATCCACCATCATAATGTTGGTTCTACTGCGATGTAGCTGAAGGTTCACAGCCAAACAATACCCTATTGTGTGCAATCGTATAATTTCATGAAAGTGGGTGCACTCAATCTTTCAAAAACTGCACTAGTGCCCAGCTATTAATCTGATATTTATCCCGGTGTGTCTTCTTGTCCAAGTGTTTTAATAATCTAATTTTTTTTTTTTTTTGCCTTTTTCTGAAGTGAGAAGCGGGGAGGCAGAGAGACAGACTCCCGCATGCACCCGACCAGGATCCACCTGGCATGCCCACCAGGGGGCAATGCTCTGCCCATCTGGGTCGTTGCTCCATTGCAACCGGAGCCATTCTAGTGCCTGAGGCAGAGGCCATGGAGCCGTCCTCAGTGCCCGGGCCAACTTTGCCCCAATGGATCCTTGGCTATGGGAGGGGAAGAGAGAGACAGAGAGGAAGAAGAAGGGGGAGGGGTGGAGAAGCAGATGGACACTTCTCCTGTGTGCCCTGGCCGGGAATCGAACCAGGGACTTCCACACACCAGGCTGATGCTCTACCACTAAGCCAACTGACCAGGGCCTAATAACCTAATTTTAAAATAGGATTCTTCTTAGAGAATATCTGAGTTGGACCCTCATGTTTCCTGCAACCGACAGTCATGTTGGGCTGATATAACCAGGGCATAAACTAACATATGCCCAGTTTTATGAGGAAGAGGAAGGGCGTGGGCATCATTGCTCGACAATGACTGCAACTTTTTCTAGAAAGCGTCTCTGCGACCTGGGGACTGGAATGAATAGTTAAAGAGAAGTGTCGCAGTCCACTTTAATTAGATCTCAGTGTGTTTTAAAATACGCATGTGGAGGGTGAGTCACCAGCAGCAGAATTGCGTGTGAGGACCAGACATCTCTTATTTGGGCAACAGAAGACACTCGTCCCAGGAATCCTACTGTTATTATTCTTCTCGGGAAGAACTGCCGCCTTCCGAGCGGTGGCTGCCCCAGAAGGTAACGGCCACATTTGCACGTCTCCACCCTTCCCCACCTCCCTGTCCACACCGTGGCACTCAGCTCCGCCTCTCACCACCCTTCTATCTGGGCCGGCATCAAGATCTGGCTCCTTCTCACATCCTCCTTGTTATCAGCCTGAGCGGACTCGGCGTGAAGAGTGATCACCGCCTGAGCGGCGTTTGACATCACGTCCTGAACCCGCATAAGCAAACAGGCAAGGCGAATGCACGGGGTCAAGCGCCAAAGTCATTGTTACGACCCAGGAAATCATTTTCCATGACAGGGATGACAAATGCTGAACAGGGACTTTGGATAAATACATCGATGAATGTTGCATTACAAACACTCGGGGTCACTGTCTGCCCTGGGGGGCGTCCCCACCAAAACACCTGCTGCTGGCAGGCACATCCCCGACCCACTGGAGAAGAGAAGGTAAGACAGACGGACTAACCTGCTGATGATACATTTCTGACATTACGCTTGGGAGCCTGAGACTACCCTGCTTAACGGGGCAGTTACTGAGGTGGTCGCTCCTTTGAGTTTTCCGGAAATGGCTATTTATTAGTAGAGGATACAGCGACAACTTCTCAAACTTGACTACATACCAGCATCATCTTGAAGAAGAATCTTTATAATAAAAAATTAAAATAATAATAATAAAGCAGCTTTAAAATGTATCTAATGCCCAGGCCACTCCCCAGACCCATTAACAAAAGTCCCCGGGGGGGGGGGAGGGGAGGGGACCCCAGAGCCAAGACATCAGACTCTTATTCTGAAACTCCCCTGCTGGTTCAACACGCATCCGAGCTGGAGAACCGACCGGTGGCTAAGGGAAATTTTGAAGAAAGGATGCTGGAGGGAACATTTTCATTTTATAACTTGGAGATTTGATAGCCAGGCTGGTAGTTCTCCAGAAAAAAAGAAAAAAAAACCCACAAAAAACCAAAGTAATAATCATCAGTTAAAGATGTCAAAATGTAACAGCCTAATTACACCAATACTGCCGGGAAGCTGTCAGGTTTGCTCAGGAGTCCCCTGCTCCCCCAAGGGGGGGGGGGGCTGGTGTTTGTGTTCCTCATTATGGGGTCCTTCCTCCCTCCCTCCATCTATTGAACTAGCTGACACAAGGCGGGGCTGGAGGGGGGGCGCTGCCCTTTATCTCCTATTTAAAACACAAGCAATGACTGAAATTCATTTTCAATTTATTTTCCAATCATATGAAAGGAAGAGAGAGGAAGATTATTCTATTGAATCTTCTCCCGGCTGCTGAGAGGTTGGTCTGGCTTGTTCTGGATGCGAGGCAGAGAGCTCCTGGAGAGAGTCTATAGGGAACAGAGTTAATCGAATAAACTCATCTTGGCGGTAGAGATTAACTCTCGGTGGCTGCAGGAAACGGGGTGAGGCGGAATGCAAATGGCAGAGCCCAGGTGCTGGAGGCAGTTTGGAATCCCATGCCTCCACCCCCCACCCCCCCAGTTGCCCCCAAACTGGGACGTCCGGGGCCCAGTTCTTGCATTTGGGAAGAGTGGTCAAAATGCAGCCATGCTTGCATGCTGCTGCGCGTGTGTGATGCTGTCTTGACTTTGCAAGGGGCAGGGCTGTGACCCTGGGATGGGAGGCCAGACCGGCTCCAGCGGCAGGGACCCAGGCTGCGTGCCTGCTGGGGTCAGAGACTGCCTGGAGGGCGAAGCGGCTCCCGACAGGGGCTAAAGGGCCTGACTTGTGAGCACCCTCTTTCAAATGACCTTCGAGTCCCTTTGCCCAGGCTCGCTGGCCACAGGGGGGTGAGGGGGACAATCGTCTGAATACAGCCCCCAGCCGTAGGGTCCCAGGGTCTAGGAGAAAGCTTCTGCCTTGAGGGAGGGAGGGGTGAGTCACGGGGGTCTTAGGGTCTGAGGGGGCTGCCTGCCCCAGGGATGGCTGTCTCCCTGTTCGCAGGGAATCAATCTGAGTGCTGGTCCCCTGGGACCTGCCTCCTCCCGCACCCCCCAGCTCCAGGGGCGGGGCTCCCAGCCCCTCGCCCTGACAGGAAAGGCAGTAGGAAATGACAGCCAGGTCCCCCGAGGGGCCTGAGGCCCTCAGTGAGTTGACATCTCCCTGCCCCGCCCCGTGCTGAACCAGTCAGTGCTAATTCTTTTATTCCATGACTGAAATTAGGGTAGGTGCCAAGGTGAGGACACCTGACATCTCTACCAGTGACCACTTTCTCCCATCTCCGAAGACATGGGCCCCGCCTCGGCCCCCCCAGCCCGTGTTCCAGATGCCTTTCTGGGGCTCTGTGCTGGGGGTCAGATCGGACTTCACTCTCAGCCTCCTTAAAGTGACTCGCAACCAGCAGCCAGAGAGGTCCTGTCGGAGGATTCAGGTGACATCATATGCTTTTCTCACTTAGTTCCCGGGACTCACAGGGTAACCCCTGGTGGCTTTAATAGGTGCCCTGTGCCGAAGTTAGTGGAGCAGTGGTCAGACGGCAGCCTTGTAAACACCTGGCAGGCTGACTTTAAATCCTGGCTTTGCCACTGACTTAGCGGCGTGACATCGGACAGGTCACCGAAACCCTCTGTAGGCACAATCGGTCAAACAGGAGAAAGAGGCCAGCACTGGCCACGAGGGCTTGTCCAGGGCCGGAATGGGTCAACGCCGGCTTAGGAGAGCCCCGGCACTCATTACCTCTGCGGTCACTGTTCTCCCCTGTGTCCCCTCCGGCCACCGTCTCGCCGGCTTTCTGTTCTCAGCCACACTGAGCTTTCTTTCTGCTCCTCCAACGTGCCAGGCTCACTCCTGTCTCAGAGCCTTTGCAGATGCTGTTCCTTCCTCTGTGCCTCGCCGCCTCCCCCAGTAGACAAGGGACCTTGAAGCCCCTTTGGCTTCCCCATCATCATCCCTGATTGATGGTGAAACCAGGACAGATTCCTCCCCACGTGCAAAGGGAGAAGCACACCCCCCGCCCCCGCCCCGGCCCAGCCACCGCCACCGCCACCGCCACCGCCACCGCCAGAGACCTGAAACCCCATCCGTAGACGTGGCTGAACCTGGGCCCAGGTTAGCAGCAGGCTGAGAGCATGGAGTATCTGGAGATTAACCTGGGAAAGTCAGGATCTTCATCAACTCCGAAGAACCAGGGCTCTCAGAGAGGCCAAGGGCTCCCCGTTAGAGGCAGTGGAGGCATTTGCAGCATTAGGACCCATCCCAGCGCCCCCAGCCCCCCCGTGTGACTGTATGCGTACTGCCCTCTGCCCCCTGAGAACGTCCTGTGTGCACCAGCCCTGTCTGCAGATGGTGTTCGTTTATCCTCACGATGATCTAAGAAGGTAAGGTGTTATCTATTGTCTCCTTTCTATGTGAGGGGCCTGAAGTCACATAGCAGCGCTGGGACTTGAACCCAGGCTTCTCTGCTGGGGGAGCCCCTGTTCTCAAACACCCCTCAGGAGTGATATTCACGCTAGAGTGCGGTCCTGCTGGAATGGCCCGCCCCTCGTGACTGAGCTAGGAGGCTCCACGTGAAACGCAAGGTTTTGTCTTTGAACCACCGATACCCCCCAGGGGTGGGGTTTCAAGGGAAAAATAAAACCCTACAATGGCTGGGATGATTTGACTCTGGGTGATGGGTATACAGCATAATCGACGGTCCAAATGATGTGGAGATGTTTTCTCTAAATCTATGTACTCTGGTTGACCAATATCACCCTGATAAATTTAATTGTCTTCATTTAAAAAAAAAAAACCAAAAAAATAATCAACCTACAACGACTTCACCGCAGCCTCTCATTCGAGTCCCAATGCCAATGGCACCTGCTTCGGGAAACGTTCCCAGTCCCCCCCTCACCCCCCGCTGGCAAGCCTCTCTCTCCATCTCCCCACACAATGTTCGCCTCTCGGACCGGGAATAGAAACCCCCACTCCCCTGGCCCCCCCTCAGTTGGGACTGTTCTGATTCAGACCAACATCTCCCACCCTCCTCTGAGGAGCGTCTCACACACGTCTCTGGACCGAGTCAGACAGCGGGATGCCGTCTTCCTGAGAAGCTGCCGATGGCGCAGGTACATCCTCCGCCACCGCCGCGGACTCAGATGCGTGAGGACGGACCTGTCTTTCTCTGTAATGGAACTAAATTTTCCTCTGCAGCCAGACTCTACCCCAGAGCAGAAAACCTGACTTAGTGGATAGAGATAAGCTCAGTCCAGCGTCTCCCCCGACTCCCCTTCGTATAAAGAATTCAGGCAAATGCAGGGCACTCCCCCCAGGCCCCCCACCTTCTGCTCTCCCCTTCTTGCCAAGATTGATTTATGTCCTGGGAGCCAGGGGGGCCTTGCTAATCACCCAGGCATCCGGGAGAGGCCTCTGGTCCAGCCTTATCAGTCGCTGTCCATGCTGGGTTCTGCCACTGGCCATGGGTCACTGCAGCCAAGCCTGGCAGCCTCCGCGGACGTGAACTTGTCTCACCCTGGCCTGCACACAGACAATCATGGCCGCCATTTAAATGATGCTGGAGAGTCCTTCCTCTTGAAGAATGTGGGTATCAGAGAGGAAATGGGATTCTGTTTTTACTCAGTCTTCTTCTTACATATTTTCAAGACTACAAATATCTATCTATCTGTCTATCTATCTAAAGCTGGGCCTCTAAATACAAAGCAATTGCTTCGTCTGACGCTCTCCCCCAAGTGGCTGGTGATCTTTTCCAAGCCTCTTAGTCGTTTGGAAACTTCTCTGAGTTTCCATGCTACAGTTACCGTTCCCCTCAGCTTCTCTGTAGTAAAGGCTCTGTTCCCACCACTCTCTTGCAGCTCACGTTATCATGAGTGGGCCAGGCCCACTGCTGAGTATACGGAGCCATTGGACTCTCGACCACTCTATGAAAAATGTTCAACCATTAGCCGTCCCCTCCGCCCATTTCACAGATGAGGAAACTGGAGGATCGGTGAAGGAGGTTAAGCATTCTGTCCAAGGCCTGCAGGAGACATCATAGATGTTAATTGTCACTTCTCAACAGTGAAGGGCATGTTGGCAGCTGGAACACAGCATGCCCAAAGCCCAGCCTGGTGATGCTGCCCAAAGCAGCAATCCTGTGTGAAACGGTTCTTTGAGGGACACTTTCAAACTCACACTAAAAACCTGGTGTCCTTTTTAACTTTACTTGTCTTTCCTTTTTTTTTCCTGAGGTTGGAAATGGGGAGGCAGTCAGACAGACTCCCGCATGTGCCTGACCGGGATCCACCCGGCACACCCACCAGGGGCAATGCTCTGCCCATCTGGGGCATCGCTCTGTTGCAACCGGAGCCATTCTAGCGCCTGAGGCAGAGGCCATAGAGCCATCCTCAGCACCCGGGCCAACTTTGCTCCAATGTAGCCTTGGCTGCGGGAGGGGAAGAGAGAGACAGAGAGGAAGGAGAGGGGGAGGGGTGGAGAAGCAGATGGGCGCTTCTCCTGTGTTCCCTGGCCGGGAATCGAACCCGGGACTCCTGCATGCCAGGCCGACGCTCTATCACTGAGCCAACCGGCCAGGGCCTACTTGTCTTTCCTTTGATCACCAGGCTCCATCCCATTTTCACTCTGCCCAGCCGGCTGCTCGGAGGCCCCCCAGTTCACATGGTGTCCCCAGGACTGCGACAGCAGCTATACACTGAATGTCTCCTGAATGATGGCACTCTTGCCCCTCCAGTCTACGTGCTTCTGCCTAGTTAACTCTCCCACGGTTGAGAGCCTGTCTCCTTCACTCAGATCCCCTTGGTGGCTCTTCACTGACCCACCAAACAAAGGGCCTGCCCTTCCCTCTCGCACTGCCCTTCCCTGCAGTCCATCCGGAACCTGGTGTTGACAGCCAGCCATGTTACCTCTCCCTCGCTGTGAGGAAAGGGTGCCTTTCCGTTTCTTTAGATCTCCTTTCATTGCTGTCAATGATTTTTGTATAGTTTTCAGTAGACAAGTCCTTCTTCCTCTTCCAGGGATTTAATTCTTTTAAGTGCTAATGTGAATGGAATGGCTTTCCTAATTGCATTAGTATTTTTTTTTTTTTAAGTGCTCCAAATGATGCTCAGGTCCAGTTGGGGTTAAACAGCCCCTGTCTTAGTCAAAGCTTCCTAAGGTAGACATGAGGCTGGACTGGTGTCCAGCGCCACCGGCCACCCCTAGACGCTCACTCGGGGACAGGTAGCCTTCTGCTGTTGCTGCAGGGTTTCTGGTCACAGGAATTCACAACAGGGAGGACTCGGAGTTCACCAGCCTCGTTGGCAATGCTCTTTGAGAAAACCAACAGATGGGCTCTAATTGCGGGCCTGTTGTGGGGACATTGTTAACAAACACACAAGTAGCAGGACACAGGGCTTTTTGGAACCGAATGTGACTTGGCAGCTGGGGATGGCGGTCTAATTACCAACATCTGAGTTTCCTGTTTAATGAAGGGGAATGTGGACAACGGCTGTGCTGGCAGGCACAGGAGAGAGAGGTGGCAGGGTGACGACAGCCACCGCGTCACCCCGGGGCCCGCCTCCCTTCTCTCTGGAATCCAGACCTCACTTTTAGGAGAGAGAATGGAGTTCGTGGGATCCGTAGGCATCCACCCTAGACCGTGAGGGAACAGCGCATATAGTTGGGAGGCACGTGGGCCCATCATATTTATTAACTTTTAGTCCTTAAATCATCAAGCCAAGTGTACATGACAGGAAAATATATCACGTTTCACACGTGACTTCCTGTACCCCCCTTGCACAACGCTACTTAACCTTGAAAGACACAAACACGTTTCACAATTCAGGCTGTGATACTTGCTTTGTCCACGTTCCGTTGTAAGCACCTGCCCTGATAGCTCATGTCATTCTTCGTCTAAAGGGTTTGACCATTTCCTTTCTTTCTTTCTTTCTTTCTTTCTTTCTTTCTTTCTTTCTTTCTTTCTTTCTTTCTTTCTTTCTTTCTTTCTTTCTTTCTTTCTTTCTTTCTTTCTTTTTTTTTTTTGCTAGCTTTACTGAGGTAGGGCTAAAATATATATATATATATATATATATATATATATATATATATATATATATATATATATATATATAACCATATGGCTATATTCAGTGCAATGTGATTATTAAAGGTGTACAACATGGTGATTTTAATACATCGGGAAATCATTGGCACGGTCAAGCTAACACAACCATCACCGAACAGAGTTCTGCTGCGCGTGCGCGTGCGTGCGCATGCGCGCGGTGAGAGCACTCGGGATCTACTCTCTCAGCAAATGTCAAGTACACAGTGTAGTATTAAGTGCTGTCAATTAGATCTCCAGAATGTATTCATCTCGTATCTGAAAGTTTGTACCCTTTGATCAACATCTCCCTATTGCCCTCCTTCCTCATTTAATCTTTCAAACCATGCCAAGAGACAGAGACCATTATTGTTTCAGAAAACTGAGGCATGGAGAGCTTCGGTCACCTCTTGGGGACAAGTTGGCCTCGGGTGAGGTTCCAGCCTCAGGCTGGCTTGTTGGATGTTAATAACCGGCACTCAGGGAGGGGCTCGCTGACTCCCAGGCCCTGTGCTTTACAGACCCGACCCCTCTTCTTTAAGCCTCACAATGACTTGATGAGGCTGATACTGTCATTATCTCTGAGACTTGAAACTGACGTCCCTGGAGATGGGGTGACTTGCTCAGCGCCCACGGTTGGTGACATGCTGAGCTGAGACCCGAACACGGGGTGTCTCCTCTGAGCTCCACTGGCCTGTCACTCAGTGAGAAGACCTGGCATGGAGGTCCACTGCCGGGATCCTGCTTTGGTGTTTTCGGTCCTTGACCGTCTGGCCACAGTGTGCATTCAGGAGCGTCCATGGAAGAAACTACTCTCAGGTTTCGAGAGCAGGAAAAGGGAATCATCTTTGTGGGATCACATCGTTTTTACTGCTTGGAACCTGTGAAACGTATAAAACCAGCTTCTCCAACCAGGGTATCGGCTCCCTGAGGGCCACCGGCAGGTAGGTGTGAAGCTTCTAAGGATCTACCTCTTAGGGTTGTTACAGAACCATATGGGCGGAGCCCTAATCCAGTCTGACTGGTGTCCTTGTCGGAAGAGGATATTAGAACAAAGACACGCACAGAGGGAAGACCACGTGGAGAAAGAGGGAGAAAGCGGCCACCTGCAAGTCAAGGAGAGGAGCCTCAGCAGAAACCAACCTGGCCCTCACCTTGAGCTTGGACTCCCGGCCTCTCAAACTGTGAAAGAATACATTTCGGTTGCTGAAGCCACCCAGTCTGTGGTCCTTTGCAATGGAAGCCCTAGCAGACTAATACTGTACAGATTTTGGTAGAGATGAGTACAGATGCTGGTAAGGGAAACAGACTCGCGGTATGAGGGATTGCAATAGTATTGAACAATGCATTTCCATGGAGGCATGAAAAGTTGGGGACGTTTATGCCATCGACTTACTGCACCTGGAGGCGGGGTAGGGAGCTGAGCTCGTCAGTGCGGCAGAGAGAGTAGTGGGTTGGAAATCAGGAAGCTTGGCTGTACTCCTGGGTCTGCCTTCTCGGGGACTCGGTGTCCTCCTCTGTGTCACCAGTCAGCCAGACCAGGTCTTGCTAGGCTTCCTCCCAGTTCTAACCGCTGGGAATCAAACCACAAGCCGAGCTCCTGCCCACGTCCCCACATGCAAGTCCACCACGGTGCGGGGCGCGTCAGGAATAGACGCTCTGTGGCCTGCCGGCCGGGCACTCCTGGCAGAGAACGGCTGCCCGCACTCTCTCCCCTAACTGCTTCCTCCCTTCGGCAGCCAGGGCCTGCCAGCTAACTTTCACCAAGCAGTGCCTAACAGAGCAGCTCTGCTCCAAAGCCTGTGTAAAAGAAAAGGCAACAGTGATATCTTTCTTGTTATTTCCCAGACTTGGCCCCTTCCCCTCGGGAGGGCGGTTTAATGAGTATGGATTTGGGGGAGCTTTGCCTGTGGTCTTTGGAGAATTTGGCTGACAGTCATAATAAGAAGGGAAAACTCAGACAAGTAAGAATTAATGAAATCCCAGCAAAAAATAGCTATTAAAGACGGAAGAGGGGGAGCTACAGAGAGAGGAGACTCGGCAAATCCGGAAGCACATCGCCCTGGTGACCTGGGTGAGACATACACCGGTCTGGGACGTGCCCCGGACAATGGCAGGATCCTTCAGAAGCTATGGGGGGAGGAGATAAAACACCCTCGACTTTTGAAAGAGCAACGAAAAGAGGTCCCAGACACTCAAAAATAAATACATAAAACCTCCAATAATAACAGTAGCAACAACAACAGTAATAATTTGAGCTCTTAATCGCTGCCAGCAT
Organism: Saccopteryx leptura; assembly: GCF_036850995.1. Taxonomy (NCBI): domain Eukaryota; kingdom Metazoa; phylum Chordata; class Mammalia; order Chiroptera; family Emballonuridae; genus Saccopteryx; species Saccopteryx leptura. The sequence continues at coordinate 8,287,745 of NC_089511.1, forward strand.
TGATCTGCACATTTCAAATACATGAACACATTAAATACAGATGTCCTACAAGGTATATAGTGAAACACCAGTATCACTGTTTTGACAGACACAGCAATTCATAGACAGAGGGACTGACTGTCTTGCCCAGAGACTTATAGATTACATGTAGCAGAGTTGCACAGAACATGGGCAGGCCGTGTCAAAAGCCCTGGATCTTAACTGCTTGTGCTGCCCTGGGCCTCCATATTTCCTGGAGCCCACTGCGGGGGAGATGGGAAAATGGCTCATTGTACAGATGGGGAAACTGAGGCCCCGAGAGGGGCTCCAGGAACACCAGGTGTCTTCAGTCTATTCAGAGTACTATGTTCTTCCTCACTGGAGTGCCTCTTCCTCTCTGTCTGCCTGGTGAACTCTGAGGTTCTGCTGAAATGGCAGAACCTGGTCTGAGAGCCTGCCAGGCAAGTTGGGTTGTTACATACATGAAGCATTTCCTTTTTTCTTTCCCGAATTCTTTAGAAAGAAAATTACAGTAATAAAGACTAAGTGAAAAATGCCCGTTTTCCCATGAACTAGAATTTATGTTTGTTAAAATGTTTGCCGTTTTCATTACGTGTCTTTTGTTTTTAAACAAAAGAACTCCAACAGAAACAAAAATGGAGGCATCTGTTTTGGAAACATAAAGGTAGTAACACAGTCCACTTTCCCTTCTCCTCTGCATGAGTTTGTTGGGTATCCTGAGGATCTATTTTTAAATCCGTATGTATCTATTTACAAATACGTGTGTGTGTGTGTGTGTGTGTGTGTGTGTGTGTGTGAAATATAACCCACACTGGGGGGGGGGGCATAGAACATAATACACAGTTGAACAAAAAGTTGCTAATCACCAGTGACAATAGAACATTACAAGTTCCCAGAGGCTCCCTGCACTGCCTCCCTGATTCTAACCTTCTCCTGGTACCACCCATAGATTCTTAGACAATATAATGTAGCTCTCCTCGATGTTGAATGAAACATTAGTAATTTGTGTGTGTGTGTGTGTGTCTCACTGCTTGGGCACCGTGTTGTGACAGTGAGATGTTGTTGCATATATAATATACCATTAAAAGACATACCTCAATTTATGTATCCATTTTTCAGGCAAGGGGCATTTGGTATGTTTCCAATTTGTAGCAACTGCTAAGGATTATGTTGGAATCAACGTTCTTGCATGTGCTTCACCATAATATCAAACTGCCTTACCAAAAGTATGTGTTGAAGGAATAAATATTTTTTGGTTGTTTGTTTGTTTTTTTAGTGGCGAAATAAGGAATAGAGGAAGGCGACTGCATCATCTACCGAGGCCGGGAATCCAAGCACCTGTCTCTTGAAGTCTCCGTCCCCCATGTCCAGGCTGTGGAGCGGGGAAAGAGCTGAAATCAGCTGCCCTGGAGGGTGGTGAGGAACACGTCACACCTGTCCAGCTCTCTGCCCGGACGGCGCCTGCTGACAAAGCAGAAGCATAGATGTGAGCAGCGATTCGGACTTTATCTCCTGACTGCTTCATTACTTTGCGCCCACGGCAGCCCTGACGAGCAGTCACGGGGAGGCAGCACAGGACTCCCAGGGGTGCCAGAGCTGCACTGGGTGGCCCTGCCTCAGTTTCCCTTTTGCTTTGCTGGGACTCCCGGGGATTTGAAATCAGCACTGTGAGCCAGTCCCAATACCCCCTTGGAGTGTGCTCCAATCTACGCTCCTCTTACCTTTTATCCCTAATGTCCTCGGTGGACCCCGTGGGGGTCTCTCTGAACAATGAAGAAGCCCCTTCATTACTCGGCCCAATATGTCAGCGAGGGCTGTTTACAAATCCAAGGATTCTCTTGCCAAATGTACAGCCTGTTCCCCCAGCTTTCATGTTATAATGAAATCAAGAACAAGCAAGACATCTTAATAGCCTATTCTGCTAGACAGTAATATCCTATTCTGCTAGACAGTCAGATTTACCCCCTCCCTCTCTCTTAATAGAGAAATTAATATCATCAAACACTCTGAAAAGATCCTTTCTAAAAACACCTCTCTTGCCAAAACATATAAAAAAAATAAGAAGTTTATTATAACACGGGAGAAATTTGTTTCGACTTGTTAAAAAGCCCCCTTTTTCTCAGCCGCGAATTCGGTCCCCCTTTCTCCACCCACCCCCTTCAATTAATTTCGCACTAATCCATTTCTTTATCGGGCATCGGCGTGAACGCGTGCAGAGTGCGTGATGACAGTGAGGGGGCAATGGAGGTGTTTGGCTCTGTAATTTCATCCTTGAATTTTGTGATTACTAACAGGACAACTTTTTTAATTTGCTCTTTTGTCTGGATTCCCTGGCTGGCAATCTGCTCGGTGAGCCTGGCTTTTTAATCAATCACCTAGATAATCAAATGTCACTGGCTATCTGCTCCGTGTAATTACTTTTGCAATTAAAAATCAACCTCAAGTTGCCTCATCTAATTAGAGGGATGGGCAGATTTTCATCTAGATTGATTTTTTAATAAATATTGACTTAAAATGCCATAATCTCATCATATTCTTTCATTTTCTTTGTACCAAAAAATCAAACAAATGGAAGAATTAGCAAGCAGAAGGAATCGTGGGGACTTCCAAAGCTTCTGTGGGTTCAGACACACAAAACTGCTGTACAGCAGCACGGCTTATCTCAGTCTGCTAACAACACTCAATAGCTTCCACCTTTTATTGGAAAAGAGAACAAAGCAATTCAACGATTATATTTCACACTAACATTGTTGCAAGCCCACACTTCTAAGAGCTTCTAATTTCATTTATTGTGCTGCTGGGGACAATCATATCTATTAATGTTATTAGTGATTTTAAAGCAATTTCATACATGCTGGAGAATTTTTAGCACTAGCAGATATATATATATATGATATATATATGGTATATATATAGCAGATATATGATATATATATATGGTATATATATATCATATATATATATATATGCTTCATACTAGAACCACCATCATTGTGAGTTTTCCTAAACATTTAAAAATGATCTCTAGGCAGATGGTGCTCTCATCTTTGCTGTCCTGTGTCTTTTATGTATTATAATTAAAACGTTGTCAATAACACAGTTGGTCGCTTTTTGGTTGTCATGGTTGATGTCGAACAAGAAAAATCCACACTCCGGTAAGGGATTACCTGCAGGAAAATAACACACTTCTCCTAGAGAACAATTGCCCTAAGATGAAATGTAATGGTATCTTGTGTGCCTGTCAAAAAAAAAAAAAAAAATCCTGTCGGTGACCTGACGGAAATCCGTTTAAGCCCCAGCTGATTGGGAGGGCTGGTGAGAGGTAACGAGGCTGTGGCACCCCTGCTTTATTCCAGCGCAGAGAAGGCACTGCTGACTTCTTGCGTGTGCCTTCGCGCAAGGGAGGGCTAGTGAGTCGGCCCCATCTGACTGCACAATCCACTCCAAGGGAAAAATAAAGCCATAACCAAGGCAAGTCAAACTTTCAGCTCTTGTTGGTGGCAGAACAAATAAAGGTATAAGGACAGACCCAAACAAAGGAGCCAAGGACAGTGACAAAAAAAACAGAGCGGTGAACTCAACCCTGGTCTCCTGCCATGAGGCTGATGCGTTCCTGCGTAAAGGGGTTGGTATATCATCTGCGAGTTCAACCCTACTGTCAATGTGGTGCCCAAGTCATCATTCCCCAAAAGGATAGTCCGCGCGGGCTGTTAGTCCCCTATAACGTTGTTCCAAAAATGAGGGCTTTGTAGTCAAACCACTTTCAAGAACACAAGCTTCTCTGTCTCCTTGCAGGAAAGGAGTAATAAATACGCCTTACCTGAGAAAGTCTCCAGGAATTCCTGCAACAAAGTCATCCGTTTAGCTCAGAACTTTTCAAACTTATTTTCCATAAATTGTTCCATTTATCCATCTAGGTATCCATGTATCTATGTACCTATCGACCTGCCTATCATTTATTTAGCAGGTGTCATGTAGAAACATTCTCTCGGAACACACTCTGGGATACAGTGGTATTCACACAACATAAGGGATCTTACTTTTCTGCACGGTCAGCCTCCCTGCGGAGCAAACTTTGTCCTCGAGATGTGTGACTGATTGTGTGTTCCTGGCACAAAGTAATGTGTCGCACGTGTGAGTATGCCATGGCCATCACCCGTAACCTGTAGGGGGACCCTGGACTCATTGTAAGGAGGTGTTGTTCGTGGTTCCTGCCAGAGGGAAATTCTGCAAGGGTGTGCTCCAGCATCATGGAGCATTGTGCAGCATGAAAAGGCTGTCTGAGCCCACGGCCAGGTACAGGGACAACAGAACTCTACCAAAAGTTTGAGACATCAACAGGCAGAGAAAAGGGCAAAGATAAGAGTTGATATTGATTGAATATTTAGTATATGGTAAACAATGGCCTCAATGTTCTACCTGCCTCTCCTTTCTTTTTTATGTAATCCTCACGAGAGTTTGTGAAGCAGGTGCTGTTTGTATTATTATTCTGCTCATGATACAGATGAGGAGACTGAGGATTCAAAGGGAAGTGCTTGTGGCGAAAGGTCACAGAGCTGGGAATTGGTGGAGTTCAGCTCCAGACCCACCTCGGAAAGACACCACACACTTTGGGCTTTGAACCACTTCTTCTAAGAGTGATCTTGGGACAAGAGGTGGAGGCTGCTGACACTTGGGAGGGAGACTGGGTTAATACCGAAGACACGTCCCTGGGGACAAAGGTATGCCAGCTGTCTCCTGCCATGATAATGCAGTGTTACAAACCATCTCAAAACTAGGTGATGAAGCCTGACCGGTGGTGGCGCAGTGGACAGAGCGTGGACCTGGAACACTGAGGTCGCCGCTTTGAAACCTGGGGTTGCTGGCTTGAGCGTGGGATCGCTGGCTCAGCTTGGGCCAGAGGTCACTGGGCTGATCCCCGGTAAAGGCACATACAAGAAGCAATAAATGCACAACTAAGTGGAAAATGAGTTGATGTTTCTCTCTCTTTCTCCCTCCTTCTCTATTTCTCTTCTTATCTCTCTCTCTCAAAAACAACAACAAAAAAATAAACCTTAGTGACTTAAGCAATAAGCATTGATTTAGCCCCCGAGTTTGCAGGCTGACGGCGAGGTCCCTCTGGTCTCGGCTGGCCAAGCTCACGAGCCTGTGGTCAGCGGTGGTTTGGCTAGGGGGCTCTGCCGCTTGGGATGGCTCTCTCCCATGTTTCAGGGCTAGCGGGCTGTTGTTGGTCCAAGAAGGCCTTGGCTTGGACAACCGGTCAACTCAGCTTCTGCTCCAGGAGTCTCATCTTCCAACAGGTCGGCCTGGGGGTGCACTCACGGAGAAGGCAGAGGAACGAGAGAGGAAGCGGACGGGCACAGGCACGCTTCAAGTCTCTGCTCACCTTGTCCTTGCTAACATCCTCTTGACCAAAGCAAGTCACCTGATTGAGCCCCGTCAAGAGGCGGGCCCTGCAAAGTTACGGAGCAAAGCTGCAGGGAAGGCGAAGAGTCCCAGGGGAGGAGTGTGCTGATTGGCGAACCAAGAGACACTTTGCCGGGACTCGCCTCCTCCGACCGCCTGTTACTCAGGAGGCCTCATCCATGCCAAACCAAGGACCCAGCCCTGTCCTTCTCTCTGGGCTGCCGTGGGGTGGCGCTTGGCGCTCCACCTACCAATGGACAACACACTCTTCCAGGGAGCTCAGTAAGTACTCGGAAGCCCTCCTTATCCTGGTGACTCACACACCTCTCCCAGAGGATGCCCCAGGGCTTGCAGCATGAAGGGCCACCTCTGGGGTGGACGAGGTGACGAGCAACCTGCTTCTGCCCTCAATCCTCTGTTGGAACTGTGTTGCCATCAGACCCCTGGCTCCCAGTTCGCACAGCAGGCTCACGCGGGAGCCAGAGTGAAGTGTTAGAGACACCCGCCACCCAGGGTACCAACTCCGATGCCAGCAGGAACTCCAAATACGTGACGCTGAGTTCCTTAAACATAAGTACCCTTTTGTTCATACGCAGCACACATCCGAATATTCCTTAATTCAACAGGGAAATAAGCCCTCTACTATTTTTCTTAAAATGTGGTTTGTTCATGGTCTACATTTTGTTTTCATACTTTTGTTAGCCTCATGATTACAGAGGTATATTTCCTTTATCCTAAGGGGAAATAAACCCCCACTGATCAGCAAGACAAACATGAGGACAGATGAGCATATTTAGTTGGTAGTGATGTTGGGCCACAATAGGGAGTGGTGGAGACTGTGGCAAACTTGAAAGTACCCTGTTCATCTGAACAATCATCTGCTCCCTCAGTCCAGCCACCTCTGGCTGGGTGGGAATGCGAGTGCTCTCTGTCATGGCTTTGTTTTCAAAAGAAGTTCTGAGTCTGGATTTTGATGTGAAAACTCAGATGGTGGCTCTCTGTTATAGGAAGGGACGTGCAGACCAAAGGAAACTCATCGGTGGGCCAGCCCACCCCGTGGACCACTGGTTTTCCGTCTTTGGTTTGGACTAATGACTGACTGTACTGCATGGATGGGGAAACCGAGGCCCAGAGCTGAGAAGGGACTTGCCTGAGGTCCCCAACAGTCCGTTTCAGAGCTTAAACTGAAATCAAACTCCTTAGTGCTCCTTCCGGTCTGGCCCTCGACACCTTCCCTGACTTAGTTTCGACCGAGTCTGTCCTCTCGAGTCCCCTCTAGTGTCCACTCTAGGACAGTGGTCCCCAACCTTTTTGGAGCCACGGACCGGTTTCATGTCAGAAAATATTTTCACGGACCGGCCTTTAGGGTGGGACGGATAAATGTATCATGTGACAGAGACAAGCATCAAGAGTGAGTCTTAGACAGATTTTTTAAAAATAAAACATTGTTCAGACTTAAATATAAATAAAACGGAAATAATGTAAGTTATTTATTCTTTCTCTGAGGACCGGTACCAAATGGCCCACGGACCGGTACCGGTCCGCAGCCTGGGGGTTGGGGACCACTGCTCTAGTGTCCAAATTAGCCTCGTCAGACTTACTTCTTTAGTCTCTGACCAGAATGTTCTTTTTGCCTAGGATGCCCTTCCAGGTTCAGGTCAAACATCAGCCCCTCTTGAAGACCTCCCCATTCCTTCAGACCCACACACGGGTATGACTGACACATCTGTATTATAGCATTTTCCCTCTGGGTTTTAGCTTCAGTCATTTATTTGTTGATGCCCGTCTGAGCTTCTTGGGAGTAAGAACCCTGGGATTTTATCTGGGAGGTACCTAGACCCTACTACAGCACAGGTAAATAACAAGTGCTCAGCAAGTGTTCATGAAACAAGTAGGGACACAGTGAGTGACGTACAGGGGAAAAAGACAAACCCCGCCCACCCAGCCAGCATTCTTCACCACACACATTATCCTTAGGGCTTTTGCAAAAAAGAAAAAAAATTTTTTTTTTGACATAGAAATAGGAGACAATGGAGTAGAGGGGTGGAGAGAACGCCAGTCTTAGGGTCAAATGCTGACTCTGTCATTTCCTAACTGCATGATCCTGGGTGAGACATTCAACCTTGATGTCCGAGTGTTCCTGTCTGTAAAATGGGTTCATCACAGTGCCAAATGCCAGTGGACTGCACAGATCATGTTAGATGATGCACTTAAAGCGCAGATCACGGTGCCCCGCAGGGAGCTGGTGTTCAGGAAACGCTAGCTGACATTCCCCTTCAGCAACTCCCAGCCTGCTCCACGCAGTCCCTCCGAAGATAAACAAAAATACACACAGTTTGAGACTGTGCTGGGAAGCCAGGCTACGGGGCTCCAGCCCAGCCCTCAGCCCGAGGCCCGTCGCCCTCCACCTCTGCTCTGATGCCAGGCTCCCGGTGAAATGAGCAGCTTCTCCGTGGCGCCGACAGGGAGAAGCGCAGCTGTGCCTCTCGCCAGGGGGCTTTTCCTGCGTAAGCCTCAGTAAACACAGCCTGAGAGCACCTGAACTCAGGATCAGCCCGGGCCCGGGGATTAGCAGCCAGAAGCAGCCGTAGAAGTGGGGTCCTTTATACGTGCTCATATCTCTCCTCTCCAGGAAAACAAACAGGGTCTGCTGAGTCTCAACCGTCCATTACAGCCGGCGAGCAGAGCCCGCCCATCCGCTCTCCAGCTACGACGACGACAACGTGCGCTTGCAAACCTACGCGCTCCAATTCGGGTGCTGGGTCCATGTAGACAACAACGTTCTCTTCCCGGATTCAGTTACAGTTCTTTAATAATCACAATTACCCGAATTATTATTATTGTTCTTATTTCGGCATTCTATAGATCAGAAGGCAATCCCCCCCCAAGCTGAATTTATGACCAAATAAATGGGCCCGACAAAGGAGACTGGCCTTGCCTCTCTCTCTCTCTCTCTTTTTTTTTTATCAGTCTAATATTTTAGTAGCATTTGCATTTGGAGGAGGATTTGCGGTGAGCTGGCGGATTAAATCCCATGAAATCATTATACAAATTTCAAAATGTCAAGTGCTCTGACAGAGATTATGATTTTATCTTCTTATTTTGACAGGAAACCGTGTGTGGCCACCGCTGTCTTAGAACAAGCGGGGAAGGCAGGCCAGGGGAGACCGAATAAAGATAGAGAGCTTGCGAGTGTCCCGATCAGCTGTCCTTTTTATTCTGCTCGCTTGTACGACAGCGCGTAATAGACATTTTCCTTTGCACAAAATAATAAGAGCGGTACTTATCGCGCGGCGCCTCCAGCCAGCGGCGAAAGGAAATTAGAAAAAGTCCAATGAAGCCGAGAAGTAATTAATCATCGTACAGCGGAGGCCTGTCAAATCAGAAGGGTCCTTCCAGCTGATAATGCTCCCCAACTCAATTTAGACTGATAGAAATTAGAATATTTCCCCCCCTCTGGCAAAAAAAAGAAAAAAAAGAAAAAAGACACGAGTTAGCACAAATGTGGCCAACTGTTGGCGTTTTGGACTGCCTGACCCATTTAAAGCCATGCCTGCATCAAGCGGAACTCAAGCCAAAATTGAAGCAACAATGTTACTCCTCAAGGCACAGGAAAATCATCAATCTACTGTGTTTAGCTCCC